>NC_089744.1:18347500-18362500 GCF_040412425.1 Macrobrachium rosenbergii
AGAGAGAGAGAGAGAGAGGAAGTCTAACGTTAGTACAGGGTTTCATTGATGGCGAGGCAGTTCCTGTGTGATATTTGCTCCAGTTTTTCTTTCAGGAGCTGTCGGACGTATGATTAACCTGCAACAGTATATCCCCCATAACAAATTTTTTTATCAGAATTTAAATGAATTTTAATCATAATTTATGATAATTATTAATAAAATTATTAATACCTCGATAAAATCAACAATGAAAACCTATATCGTTAATTTATACACGTAAAGATACGATTTCGATCATTTCTATAAGTAGAACCAAGACGGAAGAAAAGCCTTCCCCATCCGCACATGCATAATATCTACTGACTAGACCAACATGCAAGATGCATGGTATTTCCTTTTTTTTTTTTATTCAAATACGATTTTCTTCATTAATTCATTCGTTCCTTCTTCGTTTTTACCTTCTAATTTCGTTATAACGAGAGCTTCGTAACATTACGATGACGTATTTCATTATAAGGTCGGTTTAAATGAAGTCTGGAATTAATTAACGGCCAGTTTGGCAACAACACTTCACTGCATGCTTAGCATTCATGATCGCCTTTGGTGTGGATGGGGTATGTAGGGGATTGGGAGGGGAGGGAACCCCTGACTCATAAGGATTTCCTCACAGTGAATTTGCATAATAATAATAATAATAATAATAATAATAATAATAAAATCATCAGTAATTTTAACTTAATAGTTATAATAAAACTACAGTTGCTTGCATAATAATAATAATAATAATAATAATAATAATAATAATAGTAGTAAACAAAAACTTCTTTCAGTTTTCTTCTGAAGATGGATAGAGAAAATCTGTTTACTGGTAAATATTTACATATTACTTTGATCTCGAGCACTTTCAGGCCTTAACTGTGACCCTTTTTCAAGAGATGAGGTAGTCAGGCTGGTTCAAAGCCCAGAAGATTGCTGGGCCTTGAACCAGCCTGACTACCTCATCTCTTGAAAAAGGGTCACAGTTAGGACCTGAAAGTAGTCGAGATCAAAGTAATATGTAAATATTTACCAGTAAACAAGTTATACACAAGAATCTTATGGGTTTCTCTTTCCAATAATAGTAGTGATACATTTGTTTTTACAATATGTCAAAAGTGAAGAAATATAGCAATAATGATGGCAGTCCATGAAAAAGAAAGTTATTGATGGTTTGAGTCCTCCAGAGTTTTCCCGGGTAGCACCAGGTTGACCAGGTAGTATAATATATAGAAGGGAATGTTTGTTTATTTGTTTGGATTCTATAGAAAGCTGAACTGCTTGACAGAACCAGACAAAATTTTGCACACAGCTTCTATGTCACGCCAGAGGGGTTTATAACTCAAAATCAAACCCCTACCCCATAACAGTCATATAAACACAGGCAAAACAAATGAAATTTTCGTTTTTACGGCACCTTTTCCTTCACTGCTTTATGAGTTAATTCTCATTTTTCACCTGATTCACCTTTTGCTTCCAGGCGCTGTCAGACGTATGATTAACCTACAACAATAAATCCCTTATAACATATATTTTTTATCAGAATTTACGTGAACTCTGATCATAATTTATGATAATTAATATAATTGTATATTACCTAGATAAAATTTACATTGAAAACCTAAATCGATCATTTCTTTCTGCAGCATGCGAAGCCGAGTCCACGCATGTGTAGTAGTGGCTAAATCCGATGCTTTCAGCCAGCAGAAACCACCACCAAACTCACTCACTCTCTCCCTCTCTCTGTGATATATCATTCTATCGAAAATGACTCCATAACTCTAATACCTACTTCTTTGCAAGAGCAGATGCCCATAAAAGGAATATATATCGAAAAATATTTGTTAATTTTACATACGTGACATCTGGCAACTGCTTCATCACAGTGGTTGAAGACGTTATATGAAATAGGTAAACAAACACATTCCCTCTTTGCGTACGGTGTTAAAATGGTCCTACGCAAGATCCTACGTCATTTAATACATGATCACCAACATCATGTAGGAAGAACAATACGTTGTTGGCTGCGCTGTTTAACTTTTGTGGGTGGAGCCTATTTATTTGAGAAACACGCAGGTCTTACATAGCAAAACCATTCATTCACCATCTAGCACTCAAGGTTAAAGCTACCAAGACCTGTTCAAAGGAATCATCTGAAATTTACCATTACATGCGTGGCATGAGAATTACCTCCTTGAGGCTCTCTCTCTCTCTCTCTCTCTCTCTCTCTCTCTCTCTCTCTCTCTCTCTCTCTCTCTCTCTCTCTGTTTGGGTCAACAAATACGAATATCCTCATTAATTCGTTCGTTCCTTCTCCGTTTTAGCTTTCGGAATTCGTTATAGTGACTGCTTCGTGACGTTACGGTGACGAATTTAGTTATACAGTCGGTTTAATAGGAAATGTTTGCAATTTTGAAAACCAATTACTGTTCAAAGGTAGATTACACTAAAATGCGACTTATAATTAACGTGTCTTTTTTAGTGATAGAAAAGCCTTATAGGAAGTCATAGCAAAGTAGTAAGGCCCTATGAGAGAAAACTAAATTATATGGAGAATTCAGATGTGTAGAGGTGATTTTATAATAGCAAATATTTCAGAAATACCAAAGGAACATCATTAGCAATTTAAATCCTAGGGACAAATTCAGAGCCATACGTTAAAAAGGCAGACTATATATATAAAAACAAGGGTTACGAGTATGTACATGCTGAATATTTCTCCGATAATGACTTGCAGACTAAATGGAAACTGGAGCCATGATGTGCAAGAATAAAAGCAAGATGAATGCACACTATTCGCGGAGTAGAGAGTTAAGGGTAAGAAGACTACATATACGAAGCAGGTGTGGTAGAAGGGTTAGTATGAGTGAAAAGATTAAACTAGTGTGTGTTGAGGAGGTATGGTCGTGTGGGAAGAATGTAGAATAGTTGGTGGAAAGAGAGCATAATCCGGAAGTTTTGTGAGGAAGGAGGGGAGAAGTCTGAGAGAGAATTGGCTAGGAAAAGAGGAAGAGATTTCGTTTTTTCGAACGGAATGGCCCCAATAGCCAGGACTCACGGAATTGCTTAGATACGCGAAAGTGAAGCGATGCATGTTTGTTGGACGGGTTAACAAATGGGAAGGTATAAAGGCTATGGGATTTTTTTTTTTTTTTTTTTTTTTTTTGTAAGGGGCATATCCACGATTCAGCGATTAAAGAACGAACGTGTCTGTGCCTGATGTTCCTTTTTTTTTTGTCACCTCTTAATAGAGAGGGTAGCTTTTTGATGATTATATATATATATATATATATATATATATATATATATATATATATATATATATATATATATATATATATACTGTAATATATATATATAATACATATATATAATATATATATATATATATATATACATATATGTATATATTTATATATGTATATATGTGTGTGTGTGCACAAGTACAAAACAAATTGCTAAATCTTAAATGAAATACGCAAATTGTTTCATATTCCAAATTTCTCCAGACATGAAAATTATATGATTATTAAAGTCAAGTTTAAAAACCGCTCTGCTCCAATCTTATCTTAACTGAAGTAGGAAGCAATTATACGCTCATCAAAAATTAACTAATAATTAGTAAAACGCAGGCAATTACCTCATACTTACGACGATATATAATTCATAAGAACATATTCACCACGGTAAAATTATTCGTCGGTAATTCCTCCTGAAATTAATAAAGGAACTGAAGTGGAAAAGCTAAGATACATACATCCATATACACATACATACATATATATAGTGTGTATGTATGTGTATGTATGTGCATATATATATATATATATATATATATATATATATATATATATATATATATATATATATATATATATAATATATATATATATAAATATAAATATATATATATATATATATATATATATATATATATATAAATATAAATATATATATATATATATATATATATATATATATATATATATATATATAGTGGACATATATATTAAAACTGTATATATGTAATACCATATATATAGATAAAAGGGTAGTGATTACAAATTAGTTAAAACTGTAAGAGGTACTGTAATACTAATAATATATAGATAAAACATGAATAATTAGTGAAACAATTCAAGACATGAGGTCAGTAATTCTAATAAAGAAAATAAACCAATAACATGAATAACAAGAAACCTACAAGTCCCCAGTAATACACGTGTATATATATATATATATATATATATATATATATATATATATATATATATATATATATATATATATATATATATTATATACTAGCTGACCAACCTAGTGCTGCCCAGTAAAACTCTGAAAGACAACAGAAAAATTTTCCCGCATCTCCTTTGAATTTTTTTGTTTTGTAAAGTATATGTACTATAACTGAAAATGCCTTTCTTTCCTGTGATCAACAATTCTGTCTTGAATTCATTGCTTTATATAAACACTATATATATATATATATATATATATATATATATATATATATATATATATATATATATATATATATATATATATATACGCACTTACCTTAATAAAATGTGCAATGTTGAGCAAGTGTTGGTGTGTGTGATGGTGCTGGTGGTGGTGGTGGTGTTGAAGTTGATGGTGGTGGTGGAAGTGTTGTTGCCAAACTGCTCGATAATTAATTCCAAGCGTCATTTAAACCGACTTTATAATGAAATACATCACCGAAATGTCACAAATCAATCACTATTGCAAACTCCAAAAGTAAAAACGAAGAAGAAATGAACGAATTAATGAGGAAATTCCCATTTGAATGAATAAAAAAAAAGGAAACACAGTATATCTTGCACATCGGGGTTAGCCAGCAGCCACTACGCATGTGAGGATGGGGAAGGTGTTCACGGCTCCTATTACTACAGAAAGCATTTCTCTACTTATAGAAATTACTGATATAGGTTTTCAATCTCCATTTTATCCTGGTTATTAACAATTATATTAATAATTATCGTAAATTATAATAAAAATTCATGTAAATTCTGACTGATCCTCTACCCACCCCATCCTGACCAAACGCGATAGTGAATACCAAGCATGTAGTGAAGTGTTGTTGCCAAACTGCCCGATGAATAATTCCAAACCTCATTTAAACCGACTTTATAACGAAATAGGTCAATGTAACATTAAGAAGCAGTCATCATAACGAATTCAGGAGGTAAAAACGAAGAAGGAATGACCGAATTAATGAGGAAAATCGCACCTGAACGAACAAAAAAAGGAAATACTGTACACCTAGCACATTGGGTTTAGTCAGTAGATACAATGCATGTGCGGATGGGGAAGGCTTTTCTTCCGGATCTCTACTTATAGAAATTATCGATATACATTTTCAATGTTTATTTTATCAAGGTAATTAACAATTATATTAATAATTATCATAAATTATGATAAAAATTCATGGAAATTCCTATAAAAAATTTGTTATAGGAGATTTATTGTTGCAGGTTAATCATACGTCTGACAATGCCTGGAATAAAACCTGCAGCGCTCAGCTGAAAAATTACCATTAACTCTTATAAAGCACTTGAAGGAAAACCTGACAGAATTGGTAAAAACGAAAATGTTGTTCAATTTGTCAATGTTTGATGTTTTATGTACATACATACACATATATATATATATATATATATATATATATATATATATATATATATATATATATATATATATATATATATATATATAAAACATGTGAATAAGAAATGAAATGTTATTAAGAACTAAATTTTTTTTTTACCTACAAGGGCTACAGACTTGTATAGTATTATATTTAGGGACATCAAAACGGAATATACATTTCAATTCACTCGAAATATCAGATGATAATATACTTGCTTGTAATTTCCAAGATTCTCTTTTCGTGAAATGATCAAGTGAATATTTTTATCACTATAGATATTGGATTTTTATCAATAAAAACTTACAAAGTTGAGTGTATATGTATATATATATATATATATATATATATATATATATATATATATATATATATATATATATATTCCTTTCCTTTCTAAACGGTATCTACATATGGAGCTACGCTTCAAGTTTTTAATATGCATTTTTTGACGAGACTGGTGTATCGAACACGACACCTAATATCGGAAAAGTGACATAATAATGATATGCTGACTAAAATATAGCGTATAATCAAGGCCACAGAAAATTTCGGTGGTCTTAGTATAATGCTGCATGAGCCACGGCCCCGAAGCTTTCAGCCACGGCCCGGTGGTGGCCTGTCCTATACTGTAACCAGACGCACGAGTATGGCTAACTTTAACCTTAAATAGAATAAAAACTGCTGAGGCTAAAGGGCTGCAATTTGTTATGGTTGAAGTTTGGAGGGTGGATGATCAACATAGCAATTTGCAGCCCTCTAGCCTCAGTAGTTTTTAAGATCTGAGGGCGGACAGACAAAGCCATCTCAATAGTTTTCATTTACAGAAACTAAAAATGCACAAAGAAACTGTCAGTACAACACAAGTGTTCAACAAACATGGAAAACCTCAATTGCCAAAACAAAAACATTGCACTCTGCGGACTACTCTCCTCGAGTTTCATTACAGAGCACCATAAAACTCAAGATGGTCCGAGTCTGCCAGATCTGATATTTCTCTTCCAGTTATTCATACACTCGAATACTCCCTTAAATTTTTTCCTTAATAATCAAAATAGTTTCTCATTCCCAATGAAATTTCAGAACAGCAGTTTAATTTCAAATTTCGCCTGGCTTGTTTGACACCATAAAAAGGAAATGATTACAAGGAAGAGGAAAATGTGGACTCACCTGTTTTCACACACTCTTCGGTTAAGCATATTCTTGATAAATCTGGAAAAGAGAAAAATGTATTAGTTCTAGTATACATCAAAATATTTTGCATTTCACAAAATCCTGTGATTTTATTTTCACAAAATAAAGTCACACTGAGCTTTAAACTAATCCTTATTCCTATTTTTCCTCATCATTATCATTGGAAAAAATTAAGAGTAGCTATTTAGAGCGATAAATTACTCTATAATATAATATATATATATATATATATATATATATATATATATATATATATATATATATATATATGGGTGTGTGTATGCATATGCATATATATGCATTATATATAGATATATAAATTATATATATATATATATATATAAATGTATATAAATATATTTATATATATATATATATAGTATATATATATATATATATATATATATATATATATATATATATATATATATATAAATGTGTGTGTGTGTGTGTGTGCTTGTGTGTGTGCAAATACATCCCAGTATTTCATCCAATCTTAAACGAAAAGCTTAAAAAAGGGGAAAAACTTGAAGCCTAACCTAGGAATAAATGTTTCACGATTTTTCTTAGAAGATACATTATACGTTAATAGAAATAAGATACTATAGAAGCTATGAGAGAGTTCCAAACCATTATTATTCGTACGTATGCACAGCAAATGAGTGAAAGGAACAGCAATCGAACAATGCGATGAAGTAAATGTGATAAAGGAAAGTATGATCAGTATCACGTGCTCCTTGAAAGAATTCGACTCCCATTTTTGGTTTAGATTTTGAAAATTATTACATTTTCTATGATTTGAACTTGTTTATGTACTTTAGCAATAAACAAATGTCCCGAAATGTACTTAATTCCATTACAATGCATTAATAAAATCTGTAATTTTAGTCTGGAAATGAGGCGCGTTGCTTTCCTTAAAGTACAGTTCTTTTTACAGCTTCCAGGACAAAACATGGGTGTAGGTCTCTTGACTTCCAGAAAATATTTGGTAATAAACTTTCAAACTTTTTAAAAACATGGTGTCGTATAACTCTCAACTAGTTAGAAGGGTCTTAAACTTATTCATTCCTTTCCCTATATAACTACTTATTCGAGTTCTTTATTTCTTACCGTCAATGTTCTGCTGAAAATGTATTCTCGAGGAAACCATATAAAAATATCTATTCTTCCAGTGAAAATACAGAACTACTTAAATCCCACGATAAAACGCCTTCTCTTCTAAGGAATTTAAAATAATGAAACCATATTGTTTGTATCGAATGTGATGCTTAACTATTATATTTACAACACAGTGGTATATTGTTCCCCATTGTTTCCAAGAGAAAGAAGTGCTGAAATCTGCAAGTTCCCTCCGAATATAAAAATTCAAGTTCCATTACTGCTATACAAAAGACGGCGTTTTTATTAGAATCTCCAAAAAATACCGTTGAATTCAATTCTATCGTTTTCCACACACCTCACTTCATTTATTCATAACATTCGTAAACACAAACGCACAGAGAGAGAGAGAGAGAGAGAGAGAGAGAGAGAGAGAGAGAGAGAGAGACAGCGCTATGCTTTTCAACCGTTAAAAGCATAACATTGCATAAACCCTATTTCAATCATATATTGCTTATAAAAGAATTCTTTTTCAACAATCGACAACCTGGTGCCTGAATCTTTTACACCCGAATTAGACGGTTAAAAATCATATAATTTCCAGAAAACCGTATAAAAATCACCAGATATAATTCCGGTGTCCAGTCAACTAGTAACTATTGGGTTCAAAGGAATGTAACGAAAGACAAAAATAAATCCAGTGTATCAGCAAAAGAACAAACAACCAAAATTCAGAATATATATCTGGTGTTTCCCGAAATGAACGAAGGCCCTTGAATACAAACGTCATCTAGTTTTTATAAAGAGACCCTTGGGCTAGACTTAATTCACCTAATGGAATTATGCAAGTTAGCAGAGCTCCCGGAATAAAAATACTGCACTGACGTAGCTTTGCATAAAAATGTTTATTCATGGCGATCATAAAAAAAACACAAAAGATTACTTTTCAAAAGAAGCTACTGTAACTTTGAATACCGGTGAAACCAACGGACGAAAATGAAGAGTGAACATTCTCACTGTCACGTATATTTATAATGACAAAACCATAAACTCTACTACAAATTATAGTGGCAAAAGTTTGTAAAGTATCCAAATTAAATTCTTGATGGGGTTGCCCCATAAGGTTTCAAAATACAAAGAATAATATAGCAAAAACAAATGTGTCGACTGTTGCCACAGAAAAATGAACACAAAGAAAATAACATAAAAAGGAAACTCTGGGAACAATGTTGCCAAGAATAAGCTATTTATTACGAAAAAATTCATGGGGATAAATCCCAGCCTAACTATGTGTTTTAGTGAAAATGATATGAATAATCCGTATACACACTACTGGTCATAACTGGAAGAAAAAAAAAGGAATTTACCATCTAACACTTGTTGGTATATGAAAGACCGTGGTATGTTTCATGTACAAGAAAGGATGCTTATGTCCACCGCATTATTCCCTTGTATCGTCATACTGAACATTTCATTCTTACGTTAATACACCATTAAAATACCTCCCATATATTAATATATTATTCATATTTTATGTGCAACTTACGCCTCCTTAAAGTACCTGTATGTATGTCATGGCAATAAGGACATTTCACCATGTTGGCAATACTGTAATGCTTCCGGGACAATAATTCAGTGAGTCGGAGATCGTCCCGATGGTTACGTCTAATCTGTGTCCCTTGTATTTTTTATATCGTTCCCCAAGATTATGATGTAAGAACCTCCTTTACATTGGCGTTTGCTTTCACCCGCTATTTGTGATAAGCAAGATCTCTATAAACATACAACACGCACAAAGACTAGAAACGAGGCGGGTTGCTTAAAGATACAGCGATGAAAATATTAGAATATATGAATCTATACGTATTCTAAGCCATCATAAATGGCTTAATAACGGAATGACCGAATTTTACGTCATGCAAGACCACCTCAACCAACAGGAATGCGAAGACTCGGGTAAAACTCACGGAAAATAAAATAGGAAACAGCTAATGCAGGCAACAACAATAACGGTCAAGCTGCGAACCTCTCTCGCACTCCACGGGGGGCAAACTCAACCTTAAGACAGGTTTAAGGTTCAGCCTCTCGGCACACTTTCCCCCTCCCAATATCTAACCCGCTGGCACGGTAGGAGGGCCTCTAACAAACTCCTGGAGGTTTTTGCTTGCTCAGGGCTGCCTTAGGGATTTTTTTTTTTTTTTTTTAAATCCTCCACAGAGAGTATTGTCTTGATTTAGTTTTCTATTAGAGTAGTCTCTAATTACGAACGATGAAAACAGCGATAAAAATAAAATTGTTCGTAGTAATTTTGGAATATTTTTCAGTTCTACTGAAAAAATAAGACGATACATAAACGATCAAAGAAAGAAAGAGTGAATTAAAAATATATACCAACTCTTCGTTATTTCGAAGAGGAAACCCAAAACTTATACACCACATAGATAGGTCACTACATTCTCTGGGTAAATACGTAGCGAATTTCGTAATTTAGCAAAAAAGATTTAGTTCTTAAAAGGAAATATAAAAAAATAGACAGATAATTTCGTAATTTAGCAAAAAGATTTCGTTCTTAAAAGGAAATATTAAAAAAATCCCCAACTAAACGCCATAGAACTGAAACAACCACATCATTTATTTCAGAGGCATTGGAAGATGAGAGCAATGTTACAACTGTAAGAAATTTGCAATAAATACATGCATGCATACAAACACACATATCTCTCTCTCTCTCTCTCTCTCTCTCTCTCTCTCTCTCTCTCTCTCTCTCTCTCTCTATATATATATATATATATATATATATATATATATATATATATATATATATATACTATATATATATGTACATTAGCTGACCAATATAGCCAGTATAAACTCTCAGGACTCAGAAAAATGTTCCTGCATCTCCTTAAAATTGTTTTGTCTTGTAAAAATGTTATGCATCTCCTTTGAATTGTTTTATATATATATATATATATATATATATATATATATATATATATATATATATATATATATATATTCTGTTTCATTTAACCAAACCTTATACTGTAAACTATTCAGGAACAAACAGCATCAACACTTAATTCACTCGAGCCAACGATAGTCCTTTAAAATCGATGAAAGATAACCATTACTGTCCGAAGCTGCAGGAAAAAAAAATCTTATAACTCATTCGGAGCTCCGAGTATCTCATCTACTTATCTTTTCTCTCTCTCTGTCTCTCTCTCTCTCTCTCCGATGTTTCTCTGTCTTTCCTGCGTCTAAATTGAAAGATGTAACTCTCACTCTTAAGGTGTGGAGACGATGTCTTCAAAAAGGCCCTCGTCACCGTTTAATTAATGATGGTTAGATGGATAACAAACAATGCCAAGGTCTCATTCAGAGATGAGTGTATCCGAGACTCAGTTGATTCAAAGTTTCGAACCATCCTGGTGTTTCCCAGGAAAACTCTGAATAACGTTTGATAAACTGTCTCTTTCTCCTTTTTTCTCCTCCCTAACACCCTCCCCCCTTCTCTCTCTCTCTTTCTCTCTCTCTCTCTCTCTCTCTCTCTCTCTCTCTCTCTCTCTCTCTCTCTCTTTCTCACTCTCCCTCTCACTCTTTCCCAACACACCCATTCACTAATCACTACCAAAGAATTCAACATCCTTAGGCTGTGTATTTGCGATCACATAGTGACACCTGGCAACTACAACAACCCGTCTATTCGTACCTCTCGCTGATATAACCATTTAGAGTAAGATGACTGTTTATGGTTATATATTAGAATGATGTATATTCATTTCTATCTTTTATCAAAGTGTATTTATTCAAACAATAGATAACCGGTTGCCTTACATTCTACCACGAGGGGAATGATTTTGTTTAATACATTATTACTTCATCACCAAGGATATGATTGGCCCGGGTTATAGATTCCGTGCAGATATTCATAGCGGTTATTTTTTTCTACCGATCTATCATGCGCGGATGGGGAAGATTCTCTTACGTCTCGTCTTCTCTCTCTCTCTCTCTCTCTCTCTCTCTCTCTCTCTCTCTCTCTCTCTCTCTCTCTCTGTCTCTCTCTGTCTCTCTCTCTCTCTCTCTCTCTCTCCCTCCTTTTCAGTCAGATCAGAATCTAACAGTATGATTTCACAGCAATAACGGAAAAACAACCGCAACTGATGAAAGACATGTCAGCAGCTGTATCTATTCTCGACGCCCTTTCCACCAAACAACTCAAACTGGGAACGTTTTTATGCAGAAAAATCACAAATAATTTACACTTTTAAAGCATTTTGTTCTGCCAAATCTATTATAAAATATTGTATATTAAATCTTAGACTCTGTAACAATACACTTATAGAATAAACGATTTATAAAAATAGTAACGGTAAGGTTTACACTGGTAGTGATATATGGCAACCATT
Organism: Macrobrachium rosenbergii; assembly: GCF_040412425.1. Taxonomy (NCBI): domain Eukaryota; kingdom Metazoa; phylum Arthropoda; class Malacostraca; order Decapoda; family Palaemonidae; genus Macrobrachium; species Macrobrachium rosenbergii. The sequence continues at coordinate 18,359,891 of NC_089744.1, forward strand.
CCTTTGACGTAGCAGTGGAGGGGAAGTTGGAACTTCGTTTGTTTCTCAAGTTTTATGCCCTGTAAGTTTTCAATGTTGATTTTCTCGAGGTAATAAACAATTATATTAATAATTTAGATAAATTATGATCTTATAGGTTATTTGGATTTATTTTTGTAGGTTGACCATACGTCTGACAGCACCTGGAAGAAAAGATGGAGCGTCAGGTGGAAAATGAGAATTAACCCATATAGCAGTGAAGGAAAAGGTGACGTAAAAACGCAAATTTCATTTGTTTTGTCTGTGTTTGTATGTCTGTCACGGTGTAGGGTTTGGTTTTGAGTTAAAAACATTTCTTGGGTGACACAGATGTCGTGTGCAAAATTTTGTCTGGGTCTGTCAAGCGGTTCGTATTTCTATAATGGACAAACAAATATACAAACGTTCACATTCACACACACACACACATACATATATATATATATATATATATATATATATATATATTTATATATATATATATATATACATATATATATATATATATATATATATATATATATATATATATATATATATATATATATATATATCTGTACAAATTTGTTTATGTACACATATATGTGTATGTGTGAACGATCGTTCACTTGACCACAATAGTAATTTAAAGCACGAGCTACACCAACTGAAACCATCTACAGTCGAACTTCGAAATTCACGTCCCTAATGCTGTTCCCCTAGACAGCCTATAACTTTGCCTCTTTTTCAATGTAGAGGAATAAGCCTCCTTCGCAGACTGAACGCTTCTCCTTCCCTCCGCCGCCTTTTCAATTTTTCTACGACTTATTCAAACAAAGGCGTTAAGTTTGCTACCCCTCGACCTTCGTTGAAATGTACCAGACTTAATAACACTTCCAGGACAATGGAATCCATTTTCCCTGAATTCTTTGCTTTGTTAATCGCGGCCTTTGCATCCTCCGCCATTATTCTATTGTTCACGGTGTGACTTCATCTGTGTATGAATGTAGTGGAGCATTAAGGCATTCGCAAGCACACATTCCAGAGCCTTCTACACTTGGACGGGGTTTGTTCCAGCATTATGCTGGTTTGATGATATACAGAATTTTCTGTTTTTATTCCACGATTGTCAGGCTTTTGTCAACCAGGGTTGTTTGAAGACTGTCTCTCTCTCTCTCTCTCTCTCTCTCTCTCTCTCTCTCTCTCTCTCTCTCTCTCTCTCTCTCTCTCTCTCTCTGATGCTCTTGTGTGCAATTATGTATTGGTCAAATTTTTCTCCTTTTCTCTTGTTAATGTTATTATGTTAAATTCTGTGGCTAAAGTTTATCTCTCTCTCTCTCTCTCTCTCTCTCTCTCATCTTTGGCTATCTATGTGCCTCTGCAACAGTCTGTTTGTGTTTGAAGATTTTAGCTATTAGTATCATATGAAATCTCTATTTTGGCAAGACAGTAATTTCTGTTATGTACCAAGTGTCTAATATATAACAGCCTACAATAAACAGTGGAATAATTAATAAGTACAAAAAAAAAAAATTCCCGAATTAGTTACTCCGGAGTCGCTGAGCTTTAGTACTATTTGATTTGAAATTGGAAATTTAGGCTGTCAAGACAAGTACTGGGGCAATTTCGGCATTCAGTTCTCAAGATAGTGAAAAGAGGCGGGGATGGTGATCCAGAAAATACAGGAAATGAAGAACTATGATCTAATGGTGGAACTGGGAAAAGATCCCACAGTTTCACTAAGAAAAGTTAAGTATACCTTAGTCTACCCAGACCACTGAGCTGATTAACAGCTCTCCTAGGGCTGGCCCGAAGGATTAGACTTATTTTACGCGGCTAAGAACCAATTGGTTACCTAGCAACAGGACATACAGCATATTGTGGAGTCGGAACCACATTATACCAAGAAATGAATTTCTATCCCCAGAAATAAATTCCTCTAAGTCTTCATTGGCCGGCCGGAGAATCGAACACAGGCCCAGCAAAGTGCTAGCCGAGAACTATATCGATCGGTCCAACGAGGAACTAAGAAGTTACCAGCTAGTGACGTTGGACAGTATGAATGAAGAAAGGAAGAGGGAATGGAAGTAAAGTAAAAGTTGCACCTAGGGGCTGAAGGGACGTTGAAAAGACCCTTTAACAATGCCTGCAGAGCACCACGTAAGGTACAATGACGGTACAGGGTGCTTAGCTGTAGTGAAGTCAGTTTACATTTTACAATCATTTACCATATTGCTTTTTTCGAATTATTCTACGTAGCCAAGGGATCAGCTTCATCATGAGTACGGCACATGTTTGTTAGCCACTTACAGCAGAAGAACTCACTATTGATAAAAAACAGAAATACACTGCAAAGTAATAAATACTGTAATATGAGGGCGTGTGCTATTGACATGTAACAACTACCTGTTAGTAATTAATGTCATACGCGGTCTAGTATTTCTGAGTTAGTTATATGCTTCAATGGCTAAGTTCGCATTTCTGTGTTCAATGTATAATTTGTTCTCCAAAGACGCAACAGCCTTTCGGGTGGTCCCACACATCAAGATCAATTTCTAACCCTTTTTTCATCTCCCAAATTCTTCTGGCCTTCAAGCTAAACTTCATTTAACC
>NC_089744.1:18372500-18375000 GCF_040412425.1 Macrobrachium rosenbergii
TCAAATTCAAAACTTTATTCATATGAATACAATTAGTAAACATATACAAAAAATATAAGCATTGTTAAAAACAACTTATCCCTTGGGTCTTACGACCCGAAAAAATCAGCTAATACACAATTCAAGAATAAAATGACTGGAAGAATTTGAATAGGGTAATCAAGAATAAAATGTATTAAAGAATCTTAATAGGGTAATCAAGAATAAAGTGAGATTAAAAAAGGGGGAAGAACCAAAATCTATGGATACAGAGAAGTTGCTGTTGAAAGAAAAGTTAATGCACAAAAGATAACGGGCAAATGGATTGCCTGTTTCAATAGAGTGTACTTTCAACGAGGTGCCGAGTGCGACAGAAGAAAAAGAAGCAAATCTGAAGGGTGCTAGACGCGGAAAAAGTTAAAGAAAAGTAAGGATGCATTTGGAAGTGATTGTTGACGACACAAGGAGGCAGGTAAAACATGACGAATGGAAAGGTACCAGGAATTAACAGGATTACAAGCGGGACGCAGAGGTATTGCGGTGATAGTATGCCTGAGTAGCTAAGGGTGGGGTTACATAGATGGTATGACTGGATAAGGAAAAGTTTCAGAGAAATGGCTGATAGGAATAACTGTTATTTTACTTGGGGATGTAGGAGATAAAGGTGCCTGGAAGAATTATGGAGACAGCATTAATCTTTAGAGCTGGGAAGGTTCTGTAGGGCTGACACATGGCAGAACTGTTGACAGGGAAACGGTTGTGGAGTTCAAACAAGGACGTAGAATTACGCACGTTATGAAACAGTTGTGTCAGATGTTTAAGAATTTATGATACTATCTGAAGGCAAGGTTCAGGGAGCTGGAAAAAACTTATATTCGTACGTATGAAATAAAAACGGTGTTGAGAACGATTAAGAATTTTAATGACGAAGGTTGAGCGCGGTTTAGAATATTTATTAAGGAGATTAATTGATTTGGAGCAAAAAGCGGCTATTGGAAGGAGAGCGTACGTAACTCTCCATGTCTGTTTATCATTCTCATGAATGAGAGAGGTCAGGTATGGAGCAGAATATGTAGAGTAAAGTCTGTGGAATAAGAAAAACGGCTTTGGATAGAGCACAAAGCAGCTGTTTCGAGATGACAGGGTGGTTGTGCCAGTGAGGAACAGCTGCAGAGAATGATAAAATTTTGAAAATGTTTGTCAAAGGATAAAGTTATAAGTTAATATTAATAAGTGTTAGTAATGAAGGAATGATAGAAGTAGCACTGCAATGAATGATAGCAAGGTGAAGATAAGAGGTGAATAACTAAGTAAAAAGAGAAAGGTAACATGCTCTCTGGAAAAAATTGGAAAGAACATTGTAAACAGAAGAGAGAGATGACGAGAGTAATTGTTGTGTGCAGTGTGCATAGTACACAAGGAGTAAGAAGGGTGAGAAACGTGGGAATATGAAAAAAATCTGATGAAAATTTTTGCACAGGTGGAAATATTGTTCAGTGTTACATGTAGTTGGGGAACATTGACAGAATAAAGGAAGGCAGCTTTTATGATAAGGGGGCATCTCTTTGAGAATTTTAGGGAGGAAGGGAGAGAGATTAAAAAAAATATAGCTAGAAAAAAGGTACATTAATATCAAAACAGGTTTGGGACGACGTCGTCCTTATAAAACATATTTTTTAATTTTTATTTTGTAATGGTTAAGCGCTGAACTTATCCCCGTAGACTACTTATTGTTAAACGCATAAAAATAAATATAGCGAGTACACATTCTATATTACATGGCAGGATGTATGGCTGTATGTGTGTATAACTAACTGTATGTGATAATATACGACATTGGTGTACTTACACGAAAGTGTGAGCTTAGCCAATTTCCAAGAATATTGATTTGATGGATTTTTATTTAATCGGTCTCCATGATTCCTGTTATAATAATCTTCGGCAAATGATCAGTACCACTGCATATGACATACTTCAGAAAAAGCAAACTTTCACAGAAAATGTCAACACAACAGACTTGAACATTAGCCATTTCTAGGAAACTTTTCAGTTTCTATTTGCTTAAAGAAATAAAATAAGTCAATTTTTTCTAAGAAATGACCTTATTATTAGACTATAATTATACTTGACATAAAGCCATTTCATCTCTGCCCTGACATTTCCTAGGAAAATTATACGCAAAGGAGTGCGAATTAATCTTCCTTCAGTGTTCACATTTGATGCATTTCGACTCGGGAGAAACAAATCCATAATATTTCTCAAGCTTTTACTCTGCGGGGATCGTGATCCCGTACAAGCTATTCCATAGCTATGTTCCTTAGCGGGGAATTCATTTCGTTGCGTTTCTGATATCCAACAATTTTTTTTATTAAAGGTCATGTCCCTCTGGGATCGACCTCGGCTTTGAACTATATTTTGTGGCATTTTTAAAAAGGATGGAGCTATTTCTAGTTCCATTTTTCGTGGGGCCTTCTTACTCATTTAAGGCACGTAGTATTCCCACCATGAGAGAGAGAGAGAG
>NC_089744.1:18377500-18525000 GCF_040412425.1 Macrobrachium rosenbergii
ATATATATATATATATATATAATATATATATATATATATATATATATATATATATTTATATATATATATATTTATATATAATATTTATATATATATATATATATATATATATATTTATATATATATATATATATATATATATATATATATATATATATATATATATATATATATATATATATATATATATATACTATATATATCTAATATATATATATATATATATATATATATATATATATATATATATATATATATATATATATATATATAATCTACCTCTCATATCCACCATATGAGTGTCAAATGCAACGTACCTATAAATACTAACGTGGCAATGAATTGAACGATTCACGTTTCAAAGGAACACCATGTAAACACCATCAAGTGTCGCGTTATAATATAACGCAATTACTGCATTGGATTTATGAGATACAAACGATTGCAAACATTGTCATTACGACTGACCCTTATTTACCGTTAACTGGCCAGCCGGTGCTGACCTACATACATGAAAAGAAGAAAAAAGGGAGCGAAACAAAAGTGGCACAAAGCATTACCAGCCGAACTAATCGCGGCATTGTCCTCGCTTTCTGCCGCTTTGTGCCTGACGGGTTCAGAAATAGACCCGCCCCGACTTCATCAAGCCAATTGGCCCGCTATTCCTCTTTCCCATGGGAAAAATCGCGAGAAGAAAAACCTTTATGATTGGCAAGGGACAAATGAATGAGTGTCGTATTAAATTGATGAACGTATGAATAAATGAAAAAAGCACTTGTTGCTGTTGTTTCATGTGGGAAAAAACGAGCTCTCAGTATGGCCGTTGTCCGTTCCGTGATTTTGCGCCATCTTTACTTAACTGTTCTCATATAACTATTTTGACTAAAGGAAATACATTCGTTTGTAATTCTAGCACTGCTCTTTATCAATACGAATTGTGATGAGACTAACAATATCCTGCTAGAACTGAGAAAGATCAAACAAAGATTATTTATAACAACTCCCGTAATAATAAATGTTTGTATATGTATATGTACATATATATACATCTATATATAATGTATATATACAATACATTTTTATATGTATGTGTGTACGTGTCACTACTACTTGACACAACCCCTTAACATCATGATGACTTGTCTCTTGGCTAAGCTTATAACAACAAGCCTTGTAAATTCCCATAGGTACAAATGAAGAAACTGTTCTTACATTGTTGGGTTCCAGTCAACCCCAATGAGATTACAGCGAGGTCAGTTTAATGCATACGTCTTGTTAAGAGGAAGGTTAAGAGGAAGGATATCAGGGTTATTAAATAGGTATGTCGGATAAAAGTAACCGTAGATTTCATGTACCTATATATAAGCCTAAAAACCATATAACCTTATGATACAATACTGAGGATGATTCTATTCAATGGACGAGCTACGCAACATGATGTGTTGAAGCGGCCTTTCTATCCAATAGATAAATATGTTCACTAATAAATTGAAGCGGCCTTTCTATCTAATAGATAAATATGTTAACTAATAAATATGTATAACTAAAAAGGAATTGCAAATCTGCTTGACTGCCGACGAATGCTCAGTTGGTCTCTGTATTAAGGGTTTTCTAGGGGTACCATAAACACTTGATCCCCCAAACCCACTTCCTTGTCTAAAACCACGATGTTCTTCCCATACCAGCCCTTTTTTCATATAACATATTCACTCTATCAGCTAGTCTTTATCACCTTTACGTAGTCTTCTCAGGAAACCATCTTTCCTACAATCAACGTCTTTCCAAACAATTTCCGTAAGAATACCGATTTTCGTTCACTTTCTGTCGCATTGCTTTTGCATTCATATCACCTAACACAACCACTTCATCTTCATATCACCTAACACAACCACTTCATTTTCATATCATCTAGCACAGCCACTTCATCTTCATATCACCTAACACAACCACTTCATCTTCATATCACCTAACACAACCACTTCATCTTCATATCACCTAGCACAACCACTTCATCATGTTCCTCCAAAACTAAGAGGCACTAATTCTGGCTCTTCCAGAAATATTGTATTTCACCATCATTCTTTTCCTTTTCTGGACCGTATACATTCTCTATTGCAACTTTGTCTCTTTCCACACTCAGCTCTTTCCGTACAATATTTGAATGAATACATTTTTACTCTCCCATCCCTGTCTAGAGTATTCCTGGCCCTAAAAAAGCTACACCTTCCCTTGCTCTCTAACTTTCAGCTACCCTACACACGTCAAACTTTGTCCTCTTCGTTCCTCCGCTCACTTTAGTCTAACGAAGCGACAAAACATCAAGCGTTCTCTTAAACAAATCATTTATCAAACATTTCTTTTCTACTATACCACATTTAAGCACATTTCAAACCCAAAAACGAATTACTTTAACCCTTCGTTGTTTTCCTTTTACTATGTCAGAATAAGTTATGGAGATCTAAACCACATGCCCCTGCCATCTGGTGACTGTTAAACAGCACAGAGCGGTGAAGATATTATATTCTTGTCCAAAAACCCCACAGGAAATAAATGCAAGACTGCAAATGGCCAGAGGCATTTCCATCCTTCTAAGGGATTAACAACCTTTTACCAGCTGCTTCTCTGGCCTGAAGTGGAGAATATAAATATAAATATAAATAAATATATATATATATATATATATATATATATATATATATATATATATATATATATATATATATATATAAGATATATATAGAGAGAGAGAGAGAGAGAGAGAGAGAGAGAGAGAGAGAGAGAGAGAGAGAGAGAGAGAGAACCTTGAATCCCCTCTATTTCAGACGGTGAATGAGAACAAAAGAGGGTTAAGGAAAATGGAATGAAAATTCTACTTTCCAGTAAGGTCAGGAACGAGCGCAAAAGTGTAAGTGAAACAAACGGCTTTTGTAAAGATCCGAAGATTAAAGACGACGCGGAGCTTTTACAAAGACTTGTGTTCGGGAATACCTACAAAGTTACCAAAGCAATTTGCATAGGATATCATGCAATAAGCGGATACGCAAGGCTGTTGCATTGATCCCGTGCTATGCTTGCGTGCATATTATGCAAATGCAGCGATAAGCCTTCCACCTCACCCCACCTCCGGCAAACCCGGTACCACCCCGCCCGACTCCCTGTTCCCGGTACCCCGGAGTACCCCTCCGCTAAGCTCCCTACACGCCCTCCATCACAAATGTTTGCTTTTTATGCACGCAATCATTGTTTCTTTCCGCGGGGAAGAGTTTCTCATGCCAATGCTATTCCGCGGTCGCGTAAAGAACATTGCCGTCAGCAGAGGAACAAGCGAATGCAAACATTTTTCTTCTTTCGCCCCCGTTGCAAGAACCACCTCGCCAGGTCCGTCCGTTTTATCCTTTTGTGTTTCTGGGTACGGCGCACACGAGGTTATGGTCACGCAGAAACCTTCCAGTACCTTTGCATGCTCTTATGACAGGAATTATTTTCTTTGCAAGACATTCCAAAATAATCAATGTCTTTCTACGCTCTGGAGGGAATGAGTTATGTAGTATAGCCGGACTTTATGGACTGTTGTAGGGGACCTAGTCCGAAATGAAAGACTACCCGCTACTTTTCACAGACACTGAACTACTGAAGAGTTATAAAGCATAAACAAAATGCTTCAGAAATCCTATACGCCAAAATTTTTCTTAAAGTCAAAACAACCTTTGAAAGAAAGGACGAAGAATCTATCACCGTTTAGAATTCTTACATGGAAAATTACTGCAACTTAGGCTATCACCTTCTAGGATGAAATATTTAACCTTATAACCCATCAGCCTTCCATGAAAGTCTCTCCAGTGAAACGGCTTTATAATTTGCGTACAATGTTCTCTTGATGTGCATTACCAGTTGCATTGTTGCAATGTTCATTCTATTGACTGCCAGTGTGGCATGTGTTATAATAGTATATGAGCTTGAGGTACAATACAAAAATGGATGGGAAAATCTCTTAAGAGTAAAAATTGAAAATTGCAAATCTGATTCAATGAACGTTAAGAGAAGGGGCCAAGAGGCAAAAATCAGAAATCTTGGAACCATAGGTTTTAATATATACAAGTTTGAATTATGACAAAATATGACGTAAATTTCATTTCTTTCACACATAATGCAGTTTATCTGGTTACAGAATACACTGAAGCCGCAAAAAATACTGAAGTACGAAAAGAAAAGGGGTGAATGGGAAGGAGGAGACTAATTAAACAATTACAGCCTGAATCCTTAAAAAGTTTGATATCGAAACAAAAACTTAAAATATATGGTTATGCCTAAGAAAAGTAGAAATAGTGAGAAACCCTGGAGTACTAATTTGCTAACAACTTGCTTTGAAAATGTTAGATGGTGAATAAAATGATAATAAGACATTACCATTTAAGAAATACAGATTTCACAAAGAGGTATCTTAGTAGAGATTCTTTAAGAATACTAGTACGTAATTACGTAAATACAACACCTCCGTACCTGCATTCAATTTTGTCTAACAAGTCAGAGAAGAGACTATTTAGATTATTCAATGGTAAGACCACATTACAAATCATTACAGCCCTGGGTAAAGTCCTTTCTAACTGAGAGTTACTGGCTGCTTTTGAGAACAATAAGATACAACATTTGTAATGTGAGCTAAATCGCCATGAACAGTGTACAACTAAAATATTTCAGAGACCACCTCGTTATATTAGTAAGTAAACACGGCAAACGTTGAGGCAAAAAGTCTAATAAAGAAAAGATGTAACGAAGGTCCTGGAAGCACCAGTGAAGATACAAAACCCAGGCCAGGTTATTCAACAAAATTCTAAATTAATTGATATGGAGTGAAAGCTTTAAGACAGATACAAGTAAAAAATGCGCCGAAGTTTCTTCGGCGCAATCGAGTTTTCTGTACAGCCGCTACAGCGTATAATCAAGGCCACCGAAAACAGATCTATCTTTCGGTGGTCTCGGGATAATGCCGTATGAGCCGCGGCCCAAGAAACTTTAACCACAGCCCGGTTGTGGCCTATAATATGTCGTTGCCAGAAGCACGATTATGGCTACCTTTAACTTTAAATTAAATAAAAACTACTGAGGCTAGAGGGCTTCAATTTCGTATGTTTGATTGGAAGGTGGATGATCACCATAAACAATTTGCAGCCCTCTAGCCTCAGTAGTTTTTAAGATATGAGGGCGGGCAGAAAAAGTGCGGACAGAAAAAGTGCGGACAGAATAAAGTGCGGACGGACAGACAAAGCCGGCACAATAGTTTTCTTTTACGGAATACTAAAAATGCTTACAGAAAACTAAAAATGCCACTAGCATGACACTGAAGGAAGCTATAAACTTGAATTAGGTCATAAAATGGGGTCGGTCTCATGGACCGAATGAGATCTAACGAGAGACTTTTAAAACACAACTGATGATGAGGATGATGAAATGCTCTGCAATGAAATCAGCGCCAACCTGGTTGTCATGAGAGGTCACCTACATAATAGAAATAATAACGAGCTTTTTTTTTTTAAAAAGTAATGTTTTAAAATTACTGTTGGGCTGTCCATCCTTTCTAAAAACAATCGTTTTATTGACACATTCTTAAATGTTTATCATTATATCACAGAAATCGCAGGAAAGGCATTTCCACTCAAACACTGTTCAAATTATTAGCGGTATATATTAGCGAGGGTTTATTGAGCTCTTTAACATACTTAGGGTTTAAAACCTCTTTGTACAAATTCCGTTACACCATAAGAAAATCAGGTACTACGCAGATAACCGGCGTTTTTAATCTCATTCTATCCTTCATCGATGATGATGAGGATGGTAGTAATACTCTATTATAAAAATAATAATGTTAATAAGTAAGTCCCTTTTCTTGTGTTTAAAGCTTTAATCCTTAATCGAGGACTACTGTCCTCATCGTCATTCCTTCTGTCGAGGACCCTAGCCCTCCGAAAGCTCAAGAATTTTAAGTATTTTTAACAATAAATGGGTCTTAATTTACCTTCATCTTCGAAGAAGGGGATTGTTCTTCACAGCCCATAATAATAATAATAATAATAATAATAATAATAATAATAATAATAATAATAATAATAATAATAATAATAATAATAATTGTCCCTCTGGACACGAGAAATTAGCAAGGTCACAGCTAAAGCCTTGGGCGGATAAGGCCTTCACCTTTGGCGCCCACAAAAAGACCAATAACTGCACCAAAATCAATATATTAGCTATGTATAACATTTAAAATTTGCTGAAGCAATGTCCAAACCTCCAATGCTAAGAATGGAATCCTTTTAACAGATGGAACCACTGACTTATGCGCACAGTATGAAAACCTTTGACAGCAGTCCATTTAGTGGTTTTTTTCTGGACCTGAGAGTAAAGGTTTTTTTTTTCTCTCTCTTGTGGGAAGGGAGGGGGAAGGAGAAATGGGAAAGGGAAGAAGATCTTTCACGACAAATGTGCCATTTAGCTCTCGTTTTCAGATGCAATGTCTTCTTAAATGATCTAAGTTCTCTAAGATCAAAGTGCTACGATGCCAAAAAGAGAAGATATTTGAAGGATATCTTCAATATTATTATAGAACAATATAAAGGTCGTGACCTTGTGTAGCAAGATTGCACTAATAAAAAAAAAATTTTATATATATATATATATATATATATATATATATTATATATATATATATATACATATATATATATATAATATAATATATATATATATGTATATATATATATATATATATATATATACATACAAACACATATATATATATATATATATATATATATATATATATATATATATATATATATATATGTAAAATTTTTGTTTTATTAGTGCAATACACAAGGTACGATATATTGTTCTATAATAATATTGAAGATATCCTTATATATATATATATATATATATATATATATATATATATATATATATATATATATATATATATACATACAAACATATACATTATATATATATACATATATATACATATACATACATACATACATATACATACATACATATACATATATATATATATATATATATATATATATATATATATATATATATATATATATATATATATATAATAAGTGAATGCTTGCATATTTGTTTGTCCACTACAGAAATCCGAATTGCTTGACAGACCCAGACAAAATTTTGCACACGGCCTCTATGTCACCCCAAAAAGGTGTTTAACTCAAAATCACACCCCTACCCGGTGATAGACAATACAAATGAAATTTCCGCTTTCAAGTCATCTTTTCCTTCCGTTTTTTGGGTTTATTCTCATTTTTCACCTGACGCTTTACCTTTTCTTCTGGCGCTGCCAAAAGTATGATTAACCTACAACAATAAATCCCCTATAACATAAATTTTTTATCAGAATTTACGTGAATTTTGATCATAATTTATGATAATTAATATAATTGTTAATCACTTTGATAAAATCTACACTGAAAACCTACATTGAGATTTCTTTTCGTAGTAAGCGAAGCCGAGCCCGCGCATGCGCAGTAGTGGCTTAATGCAATGATTTCAGCCAGCAGAAACCACCAAACTCTTTCTCTCTCTCTCAAGGCATCACTCAAACACTTTGGAGCGAAATCTATCTCTATCTATGAGGTCCATTGCTAAATTATTACCTAGAGAGAAGAACAACAATTTACGATGCAATAAGGAAAGAAAAAACATTATTCGGCAACTTTTGGTACATATAGTATAGAAGTTGAGATGATATATCATTATAACTCAAATGATTCCATTACTCTAATACCTACATTTTTCCAAGAGCAAGCGCCCATAAAAGTAATACATATAAAAAATAACTGCTAATTTTACATACGAGACATCTGCCAACTGCTTCACCATGCAAAAAGCGATAATCACAAGTCTTTTGCCTCGCCCATTCATACATATGGTTGAAGATGTTATATGATATAATAAGTAAATAAAACTATTTCCTTTTTGCGTACGGTGTTAAAATGGTCCTACACACGATCCTATATCATTTATTTACATGATCAACAAAATCGTTTATGAAGGGCACATGTGACACTTTCAAAGCAATTACGTTTTACACAGTACCATGTATGCATAGATCTGTATTATTGATTGAGTTACTCTTACAGCATGATTATGTATGAATCAGCTGAGTTCTTTTGGTGTATTTGCTTTGCAAGTTATATAATACTATTATTGTTATTATTTTTTTATTTTTAATAACTGATGATCAACTATATTTTTGGTACTTCCACTTACTCATTCAATAAATTCATACAAACTAATTCAGTTTGATATATTCCTAATATTTAATTTAAGTCTGTAGTTGGACAATTTTCAATTGTGTGAGGCCTAGGATGTAGGTGATGGTGTAAGGTTCCCAGGGGTAGAGGAAGAGTGTGGGAGGGGCCCAGTTTTTATGCAAGTACCCGGTCCTGAAAGGGTGATGCTTAGGCCCTGCACAGCTTACGCAACACGTCAATTCATACCTTTTGCTGAAGTAATCATACACAGAAAGGAATAGTATTCCCATAATCCAGGATCTTTATGGTTATATATTAGAATGATATATATTCATTTCTATGAATAAGCCTATACATAATTTACTCATATTCTGATCAGAGTGTCTGAGATGCTTCCCAGATGAAAAAAAGTCGCAGACTGTCACGAAATTGGCATTAACCTGCCCACATATGCACCTGTCAGTTGGTCGGAAGATATTTAGGCAATAACATCAGTTCATCCATTCTGGTGAGTGGACTATCTCCGCCCACAAAATACTGTCTACACGCAAGTTTTAATGGCAGTTTCGATGAACTGACAGAAGAAATGACTGGTATACTTTGGCGTGATAGGGAGAAAGGGGAGAGAGAGAGATAGTTTATCGAATGTCATTCAGAGTTTTTCCAGGCAGTGCTGGGTTGGTCAGCTAAAAGAGAGGGAAAGAGAAGCCCAAATAACCAAGTGGTGCCAGCCTCGTTTCAGTCTCAGATCCAGGCCGAGAACGGAAGAGATTTAGTCCATTTTTGACAAATTTATTGTAACTGTTGCCCTAACAAGTGGATTTTGTACCTGGCAGTTAGCCCAGTGTACTGGTCTGCGGCTACGGTAACGAATAATATGGAGGTACTTACACTTCTAATTCCTATCACCAAATAACATCAAAACCATTACCTATTAAAAAAAAAAATGACATAACAGTTATTTATTTGATTAATTATTTCGTAGAAAGTTAAGGATACCTTGGTTTTACCAGACCACTGAGCTGATTAACAGCTCTCCTAGGGCTGGCTCGAAGGATTAGACTTATTTTACGTGGCTAAGAACCAGTTGGTTACTTAGCAACGGGACCTACAGCTTATTGTGGAATCCGAACCACATTATAGCGGGAAATAAATTTCTTTCTACCACCAGAAATAAATTCCTCTAATTCTTCATTAGCCGGCCGGAGACTCGAACTCGGACCTAGCGAGTGCTAGCCCACAACTCTAGCGACTCGCCCAACTGGGAACTTAAAGAGAGGAAAGTTTATAAGAGTGTATCCGCACAGAGTTGGGAGGAAGGATAATAAAACTGCTCCTGACATGCATTCTGTGTGAAACAGGCTGGCTAAAATAACGGCTCATAGCCAGATACCAAAATGTAACCCATAATGAGAGAGAGAGAGAGAGAGAGTCTTACATACCTTGGCAGTGAGGAGGAGAGACAAGCAACAAGTGTCGCTTGTAATTATCAGTGAAGCCCCGTCGTCAGCTTGAAGGGGGAGCGAGAAATGGGAATTCAAAGGCAGTCCAAAATAGGATGAATCAGGAGCACAAACAGACAGAGAGAAACCGACGGTACTGGAAGGCCTTAGAAATAGCGCGGAGGGAGGGAGAGAGAGAGAGAAGTATTATTTCTCCAAATGCTACGTTCTCAAATTTTGTCAAGACGATGATATTTCAAGAATTTCTGTTTTTACTGAAAACATACTGTCAGCTCTGAATAATAAATGTTCCAATCACACACACGCACGCACACATTATATATAAATACACATATATATACATATATATACATACACACACACATATATATATATATATATATATATATATATATATATATATATATATATATATATATATATATATATATATATATATATATATAATGAACACCATATTCTTTGGAAGCTTGAATTTCAGGTCAATGGTCCCTGTAAAGGTTGTTCCATATGAATAGGTTTCTTCTACTGAACAATAATATATATATATATATATATATATATATATATATATATATATATATATATATATATATATATTATTGTTCAGTAGAAGAAAGCTGTTCATCTGGAACAAGCCCACAGGGGCCACTGACTTGAAATTCAACCTTCCAAAGAATATGATGTTCATTAGGAAGAAGTAAGAGGAAGTAAAGGGAAACACAAAAAGAGGAGAGATCTCACTTATTACAAATGAAAAAGTAAATTTATCAATTAATATACAGAGAAAAATTAATTCAAGTGTAAGGAGAACAGTATTAGGGTAGTAATGCCTTGCATCTTCTCTTGAACTTCTGAAGTTCCAGTTGCACGACATCCTCAGGGAGGCTGTTCCACAGTCCAACAGTGTGAGGAATAAAGGACCTCTGGAACTGAGAAGTTCGACAGCGAGGCACATTTACTGCATCCTTGTGCTACTGTTCAGCGAATCTGGTTGCTCTCGGCAGATAAAGGGGATCAGGGATCAATTTTGAATGTGAAAAATCTCTACTGAAAAACAACTTTTGAAAAAGTGCCAAACAAGAGACCATCAGTCGATGGTCCAAGACACAACAGCTACTATTAGGAAATAGAAACCTACCACCACGAATAACTCTATCCAAGAGATGAATATCTAGCAGAAGCAGACATCCACACCGGAGAACAGTATTCTAGTAGAAGAAGGACAAACGACCGAAAACAGACTGCACTGATTTTATCACTGTTGTAAATATATGAGGCCTTACGAACAATACCTAACTTTCGTGCGGCATTTGCTGAAACTTTCATTAGATGTTTCTCAAAAGTTAGATGTGATTCAAAAGGTACACCTAGAATAGTTAAAGCTTCAGACTCATTCAGCAAAGCTCCATCCACCTGAAGGGTAGGATAAGGTGGGAAATCTGTACGAGATCTGCTAATCAATAGTGTTTTAGCTTTACTGGAGTTTAGCCTCATACCTCACCGACTACACCATTCCCTGATCCGGTCAATATTCCGATTAAGGTTGAGGGCAGCTCCATTTCTCATAAGTGGAGACTTTACTACACTCACAAGTGTTGCATAATCGGCATACTGAACAATCTTGTTTTCCAGGCCAACAGCCATACCACTTGCATATGCTTAAAAAAAACAGTGGACCAACAACACTGCCCTGTGGAACTCCAGACGCAAAAGGTCTTAGTCCTCTAAAGATCCCGTCCACAGCAACTCGCTGCTGCCTACCTGTAAGGAAATCTTGAAGTAATCCTAAAACATATCGACCCACTCCAAGATTCTGAAGCTTATAAGTGCCTTGTGATTTACTAAATCGAAAGCAGCACTAAAATCTATTTTAATTACTCTGCACTCAAAACCCTAATCCAGGTTCCCTTGCAAATAGCATGTCAAGTCTAAAAGAGCGATGCTTCCTGTATGCATATTGACTATCAGCTAACAACCCTTTACATTCCACATACTTATATAGTGGCTTAAAACAGCTAACAACCCTTTACATTCCACATACTTATATAGTGGCTTAAAAATAAGTTTTTCAGCAAGTTTGGAAAGCACAGAGAGAATAGAGATCGGCCGTCGACATAAAAATCTATAGAATCTACTAATCTTAGGAGGCAACACCCTAGAAACTTTTTTAAAAAACCAAGTGAAGAAACCACCAGGATCTTCTCCACCCCAGCTATCAAGATTATCCAGAATTTTCTTGACATCCCTAAAGCGAAATGCTTATTTTGTAAGAATTGGTTCGGGATGACAAGCATCAGGGAGAGGAATATCGTCAGCTGATTTCTTAACTTCAAAAGCTCGGTGGAGTAATTCACCATTTTCCCTAGGGCCAGTAACCAATCTACCACCATCTGTTAGTAGTGGTGGAATAGAAGACGAGCCTGACCCAAAGATAGATGATGCCAGTTTGGTCCACCACAGATGAGGCTGAGTAATTCCTTCAAGTTTCCTTTTCATAGAATTATTGTCATTTCTCTCGGCAGGATGGTAGGTTCCATTCACAGCAGGGCGAGACTCAACAAAAATGGTGTAATTTTCATTTGAACGCTTTTGTCTCGTTGAATTTAGCCTGTTTGTCGTGGTAGGCTCGTCTACCTGTATCATCAAACCATGGCTGATCATTTGTCCTAAATTTGATGACCTTCCTAGGGGCATACCTTAGTGGGATCAGGATCTAATATAGCATCTGAAATATATATAAATGTACAGTATATATGTATGTATGTATGTATAGAGAAGACCGTTCCAACGTTAAACACTCAAACCACCTCAGTAAAAATTTTTCATTGCCTAACCTTTTGTGTTCTTCCTTTCTTTGTTTCTTTATTTCTTTCTCTTGCCGAGCTCTTAAAAAAAGAACTTATATTTTTGGTCTTATTACTCCTGCGGTTGAGGTATGTGTGGTGCCTATTCCCTTTGTTTTATTTGTCTAATAATTTATGAATATAAGGTGACTGTATCCTGCGTCGAAACCCACCCTATTTGGATACTATATACAGTATATATATGTATATATGTATATATATATATATATATATATATATATATATATATATATATATATATATATATATATATATATATACACACACACACACACACACACACACATATATATATATATATATATATATATATATATATATATATATATATATATATATATATATATAATCAGAAACTACAAACGTCCTTTAATATCAATTCACTCTACCTCAGTAATATATTTTCATATATGTTACCGAAGAATTTTAGTTGATAATAAGTCCACCGTCCCGTGGGGTCGAACCAGCGACGGACGAGGGAATCAGGACTACAGTGACGCACTAACCAGTCGGCCGTTCCGTGGGGTCGAACCAGCGACTGGTTAGTGTGTCACTGTAGTCCTGATTCCTCGTCCGTCGCTGGTTCGACCCACGGGACGGTGGACTTATTATCAACTAAAAATTCCTTCGGTAACATATATGAAAATATATTACTTCCGGAGGTAGAGTGAATATTAAAGGATATATGAATCACGGTGATGTGATAAATAGTCATATATATATATATATATATATATATATATATATATATATATATATATATATATATATATATATATATTGAAGTTGGAGAGTTGGAAAACAACAGCACAAGGAACTGAGAATGACAGAATGACAGCAGATTCAAAGAAACCGACGTTAAGTGAATTGACGTTCTGAATCTTTTCGGTCACAAATATCGGCGTACAAAACAGTAGCGCGCTTTTGTCTTCTGTCACCCACACGACACCTCCGTGACTTATCAACAAACACACGAAAACAATGCACGCAGGAAACGAAAGTAGGTCACAGCAATGCTGCTCACATGAAGGGAGAATGGATTCACTAATGGAAAGACGTTGTTTGTATGTACGTACGTCTCTGAACGTGTTCAGTGATCTGAGATATCTTGCTTTCTTTCGGCCTACCTCAAATTAACTAGTGAAAAGCAGCACTCTCATTCACTAGCAGAAAATAAATAGTCCACTGCGGAAAGTGCTCTAAAGTTAATATGACTGAATACATGGAGCAAATACACTTCTCAAGTCAATATCTTTGAGGACATGGTTCAAATACACTAGAGGCAGTTTTCTCAAAAATGTATACCTGAAACCTGCACCACACATTCTCAGAGCTGAAATAAAAATCTCATCACAATTATGACTTCCAAATCTGGAGGAACTAAAAGGCAATCCAAGAACTTATAGTAGGCTCATCCACTTTCGAGACGATCTAAACTGTAGTGAGTTTACCTATGCTCTTGCCATTAGGCTTATGTTCATCAGCTAGGCTCACTTTATTGAGGCGGCTCCAATGTGGAGAGCAACAAAACAATCGTCGGAGAAGACAAACTTTCACTCTGCAAACCCCTTTATGTTTTCAACTGAGGCTGATGCTCAATTATCTGCGTTAGCAATGTAGCCCATGGTTCTGTAGTGCAATGACCAACAAAAATACCCAACTCTGGGGAGATTATCTTCACTGAGTGCTGATCCATTCGGTTGCTGATAGGGCGATCTCATACTACACTTACACTCAACTACTATTATCTGTAATCTTCACAAAAGAGAAGCAGATAGGCACAAAGAACCAACGTTTGTTTACATAGTTCACTTTTTTAAGTACACCATTTTATCACAATCGGACTTGTACCTTTGTCTTAAATATAATAACTATAAATACAAAAGCCTTCCCCAAGACAATAAGTACAAAGTTTAGCTATCATAACACGATCTGAGAAGAATATGTAGTGATATTTTTAATATCTTTCCAAAACATCTGGGAGCGTTAACTGGCACACATCCGTGGGCTGGGCTGGCTGTCAGGCTCAAACAAAAGCCAATCAATTTAGGAAGCAATCTGTCGAGATGGAAAAGTAAAATAATTGATCTTGGAAAAATAAAACTAACGTCCCTCCACCTTTCATTCTCCGAAATAATTCCACCAAGAGAGAAGTCTGTAGTGGAATTAGATTTGCAATCAGTTCTGTAATTCGTAAGGAAAGTCACACATTGAAATCTGTTCACAACACTTAACTCCAGATGACTGTTTCCTTTAGAGAAGTTACCTTATAAATCTGAACAATTGCATGAGCTGTCTAGCATTGCTTAATAATCAACCATAGGTAAAACAGCTGCTGTTTCATCTGACTGTATGGACTGGAAACAGGGACACTGAAATCAAACCTTGACTTTTAAAGGTAAGCGTTCATACACAGTTCCTAGACATGAATTTTCCATTATGGTATTAGTAGAGGTGGTTATGGTGGTGTGGTTTAAAATCCTAAGATAAACAGGCTTCTGGCCTTGTGGTGATAAGCCTTGCCACGAAACAGCAAATTCTTAAATATTGTAGTTCATATAGACTAAAAAAAATGCTGGCAAATTCTAGGTATTTTCAAGTCCTGTTGTGGTTAAATTTCCCTGAAAATCTGAAATTCCTAGGTATCCGAACTCAAGAAATCAGGCTAAAATATCAGTCTTTTGGTCTTTATCTAGCGGATCGACTGTGGAACAGCATGAACAAATATACATGCTTATTTGTTTACATTTGTTTAAATGTTTATCACATCTGTACTTATCTCTTCTCTTAACTGTGTTTCGCTTTCTTAACAAGTTCGTGAGCTTTTTTGTCTAGTCTTAAAAGAATTGAGCACATTTTGATCAATAATAATAATAATAATAATAATAATAATAATAATAATAATAATAATAATAATAATAATAATAATAATATAGGAAAAAATGAAAACCCTAAGTCTTTTTTATACTTATACGTAACAGCTGAATGTTAAATAAAAATTTTTGTTCACATACAGTAGTAATCCCAGAAACATCAAGTTCTCTGTTTTCGTATAATTTTGCTTATATTTGCCAGTGAAAGGTTTCAAATCCGAAAGGAAAAAATAGCATCTCTCATGAGGAACTTGCGGCCACACTGGTTGGAAGCACTAAATCCCCCACCTCTCCAAAAAAAAAAAAAAAAAAAAAAAAAAAAAAAAATTTAATTCAGCTCCTACTTGTACATACTTCGAATGCGATAACCACATTAAAACTAACATATAAGGGAAGATGACCAGAACTATTACACCCACATCCGCACCATGGTGGAGTAACGCTAAGCTTTTCACCGTTCGACAGAGTTCAAATCTCACTTAGGAGGTAGAATTTCTTAATTCGTTTCTTTTCGGATTTCAAGATTTTCAGAGGGAAGAGTATCCAAAAATAAGATTAAAAGAAAATGAAACTTTAGAGTTTCTTGTGAGAATTACAATGCAAAGAATCGATGAATGCGACTCGTAGGTTTGTTTTTCTCTCTCTCTCTCTCTCTCTCTCTCTCTCTCTATATATATATATATATATCTCTCTATATCTCTATATATATATATCTATATATATATATATATATATATATATATATATATATATATATATATACAGTATATACATACATACATATATAGAAATAATCAACACACAATCACGTGTGGAACAGAAATAAATTTCTGACTCACATCAGGATCAGGCAGGTCTTTCAATTGAAGGCAAGGGCGCTGCCCACTAGGCCATATACAAGCCTAGTGGGCAGCGCCCTTGCCTTTCAATTGAAAGACCTGGGTCTGATCCTGATGAGTCAAATTGACATACACATATATATATATATACGTATATGTGTGTGAATATATATATATATATATATATATATATATATATATATATATATATATATATATATATATATATATATATATATATATATATATATATATATATATATATATATATATATATATATATATATATATATATATATATATATATGAATATATATATATATATATTTAAAAGAAAACTACATATTCATAGGAGAGAAAGTGAGCGAGAGCCCACCTTACAGAAAGAAAGAGCGTATGCTTTTTACCCATTTTAAGTAGTAAAGCGAACATTTCACTTCGAGCACAGAACAATGAGTCCATTTTCTGCGCCATTTCTGAGAACACAATGATGAACGGGTCACTTTTCCCTCTTGTTTTTTGTTGCGAGTCGCTCCAGCCAAAGCTCAAAAAGAAAATTAAAATATTTTCGTAACGAGACAGAGAATTTTTTTCCATCACCTTTTGCCAAGAAAAGTCCGTTTTCACGATCTTGTTATGGATTGGATTTGGAGGGGATTTTTTATATTTTTTTTATTTTTCGCACATTGGGTAAAACACTTTTCCTTTCCTCTCTCTCTCTCTCTCTCTCTCTCTCTCTCTCTCTCTCTCTCTCTCTCTCTCTCTCTCTCTCTCTCTCTTCCAAATTCTAGCTAAGTTACAGAAAGAAAAGAAGAATATCACAAATCCTTTTACAAACTTCTTTTTACTTTGGATGACTGAAACATTCCTTTGGTAGATGAGCCAAGAGGGAGAGATAACCCAAAAATTAACTTAAAAAAAAACTTTACTAGCGTAAAAGAATTTAATTAATTTCTTTCCGGAGACGTACTTACGGGTGAGAGAAATAAACGGAACCAAGAACACACCAGTCAAGTACCGTGAAGAAAAATGGTGAAAGCAATGAACACTTTTACTTACATAGACTTCCAGGACTTTTAAACTGCTAGGAGGCATCATAGGATTCAAACTGCCCCATGGGGAACAGAGTACCAGATTTATCAGTGTGTGTGTGTGTGTGTGTGTGTGTGTGTGTGTGTGTGTGTGTGTGTGTGTGTGTGTGTGTGTGTGAGAGAGAGAGAGAGAGAGAGAAATGGATTTTAATTAGCAGCGCGTCGACCTCTGCTATATGTGCTCCTCCAGCTACCTCTGTCTTGAGTATACATTCGTAATTCGTGGATTTGAAGACCTCCTTCTCTTAATAGCTCCTCCACACCATCAGCCCTCAGCCTTTTCGTTAGTTCTCCTATGCTCCTTCCTCCAAAACCTTCCAACTCGGGCTCTCTTGTCAATGAAAAAAATATTTCACTCCTATAATATATTAGTACTGCATAGACCATTAAGGAAAGTAAAGAAAAAATGTCTAATTTCCCAAGTATGTTCAGCTCTCCTATTACAAAAGAAAAAGGGTCCTTTATCACGAACACACACCAGCACACAAACACACACACACACAGAAAGAGAATGCTTGTGCAACTGACCTGCAAATAAACTAAATATTTTAAATACCTTCTCTCTCTCTCTCTCTCTCTCTCTCTCTCTCTCTCTCTCTCTCTCTCTCTCTCTCTCTCTCTCTCTCTCTCTCCTTTTTTAACAATGTTTGCCATGACCTCATTCTCAGTGAGTCAAAAAAAAAAAAAATATAGACAAAAATGACTCTTTCAGACTCCACATTTCGGATAAAAAAATTCATACTGACAAGCTCGAGCTAGTCAAGTCTTGAACATCGCGACCTCGTAACTTTACTGACCTAATGAAATGGATGTGATGTGACGAGGCAACATTATGCATTGCAAATGCCAAAAAAATGAAGTGAGAAACTGAGTTACACTAGCATACCGCTACATCTGCATTGCAGATAAAATTTGCTGATTGATCCCTTGACATTAACAGCTAATTGACATTGAATCCACTTCGCAGTGCAACGGCAGTCATGGCGAATGCGCGTGTGTACGTGTGTATGTGTATGTCTTTGTGTGAACTTTAAATGTAAACATAATTGGATATTTCTTTCGATTTTCTTGTGACTGAAATACAGAAAATAAAAATCATGAAAGTAGAAATAATAAACAGCTGTGCAAAAAATAGAAATAACATATAAAAGCACAGAAAATAGAAAACTTAAAATAATTGAGATTAGATACAAACTATTTACAATCTGTTAAGCACATAAATGTTTTATGTTTACAGATTACATATTGCCAGATTCCAAAGCACCCCCTAGACCCTGCAACAGCTTCCAAGTATAAGAAAATGAACAACTCTACTAAAATGGTCCTTGTTCCTTAAATGGGCGCTGATTTCGAAGCATTTTTACCTAATGAAATATGATGCTTTGAATTTAGTTCTAAAGTCTTCACATAGAATATTCTTCCTTTTACATGAATTATTAGGATGATACTGAGACAAGGGTCCAAAAACACCATGAAGTTCCCCCTAAAAAGTGAATGCTAAAAGAGTGAGCCGAAGACAGTCGTTTACAGAGATTATGAAAAATACATGACTGAGTGACTGTTTTCGTATTGAACTTGCAGGATAACATTAATAATCGCTGAAAAATTATAACATTACTAAGAAATTAAGATTTTTTCATTAAAACATGGTTATAAAAACGTTTAAAATTATAATAATAATACTGCTCTTACACAAATAAAACTCATTCCCTCAATATAATAAGTTCAATGATAAAAAAAAATTCTATGATAGCTTATGTGTTTTTGAAGAGGAACAACTTCTTTGATGACTTTTGAAAACACTTCTTCTTCTTCTTCTTCTTTTAACGTGCTTGAAAACACTGCTGTTACGTAATTCATTTCCTCCCTTTGCGGAACACTTTTCTTCAAATGTCCAAGGCAAACTGCAGCCATTTCAGAGGAGACGTGATCACGTAAATTACAGCATCTCATTGCTAATCATACTTCCCTCTCCCTTTTATTCTCCTTATTATGTAAAGAGGGAAAAGCCCCGATGGCGGAGAAGACCAATGTATAGTTAAATTCTTTATCGTTTATTTATTTCAACGGATAAGGGTCAAGCAAAACATAGAACTAGAATACATACATGCAGACATATATTCAACATTTTAAAGCGGAGAACTTCAGAATTCTTGTAATGATACAATAATCGTTTTTATTTCTTTAAAAAAGAAAACTATTGAGATGAAAACTTGTCTGTCCGCCCTCAGACCTGAAAAACTACTGAGGCTAGAGGGCTGCAAATTAGTATGTTGATCATCCACCCTCCACTCCAATCATCACACATACCAAATTAAGGCTCTCTAGCCTCAGTAGTTTTCATTTCATTTAAGATTAAAGTTAGTCATGATCGTGGGTCTGGCACCGCTATAGGCGCTAACAACAAATGCCACCACCAGGCCGTGGCTGAGAGTTCCATACAGCATTATACGCAATGCAGAAAACTCGACTGCGCCTTTTTTCTGGGAGAAAGAGCGCTGGTGAACTGGTACAATACATGTACACAATACCGGGGTCTAAGCGATGTCAGGCAGGGCAGCCGATCGGGACTACATAGTCTACCCCAAAAGCCAAATCAAAGTCCTGCAAAAGAAGGCATCACGGCGACCCCATATAAAAATGGGAAGAAGAAGAAGAAGAAGAAGAAGAAGAAGAAGAAGAAGAAGAAGAAGAATTTTGTCACCTTTGGAAGGGAGGAACACTTCACACCCGCGATGTAGACACCTGACCAACGATAAACAGAATATGGTGTTCAGTATGGCCTCCAAACATTCCCCACAAATTCTGGTTTGTTGGATGACTCTGAAAGACAGTAATACACCTGAGAGAAGAGAGCTTCTCACTGGCTGTCAGGCAAATGACATACATGTGACGTCAGCATCTGGAAAGCAATCACATGTCAGCTGAACGTCCAGGTGGCAGCGACTATGAGACGTTTGACAGTCAGACTATCTTCAAAAACAAACAAGCGGTGGGTATTTCAGTTCGTCGTCGAATATATATGTATATGTATATATATTATATATATGTATGTATATGTGTATAAATATATGTATATATATATATATATGTATATATATAAATATATATAATGTACATACATATATATATGTAAATGTGTATATATATAAATATATATGTATATATAATTACAATGTGATTTTTGCCCAATACCGATCTTTATAGGCAGTTAATAAGGGAATAGTATAGTGATATAACAAAGAAGAAAGTGTACGACTAAATGTAATAGTTTGCATGCACGGACAGCACACACACACACATGCACACAATTAGGAAAATTCAGGAAATAGTCACGGTCTTACCCCTTCTAAGGTGACTTCCCAAAACTCACCTGGTCAAAAAAAAAAAAAAAAAAAAAAAAAAAAAAAAATATATATATATATATATATATATATATATATATATATATATATATATATATATATATATATATATATATACACTCCGTCTTGCAACATCAGTAACTTGTTGTGAAATGTCAAGAGTGAAAACTGGAAGACGAAAGTCCTAAATTTTCTACGCTATTAACAGCCAGACAAGACCCTCCCGGATCTGCCATTCCCTCGCCAGGTCAAGAGAACGCCCACTACTTATCTCCGATAAGAACGGATTTCAAACATTTATATATCACTAATAAAGCAGTGCGACTGAAATATTCAGTCGCACATCCAGGCAAGACATGACCTTTGGAAGGAGAAATTACAGTATCCTTTGTAATTGGGGCGCTTGCTTAAATTCTTCCTCATTATATCTTATCGAACATGGGATAAAATGCAAGGCAATACACAGTAAGGAGAGTGAAATAGTGAAATCTTTCCTTAACGTGATTCAATTTGTCTGAGTTTTAGGTATTTTCATTGTCAATGATAAATACATGTGCGTACACCACATACTGATACCATAATTCCATCTGCACCAGAGTAGGCAAGCATAAACTTACGCATTTCTACTTAAACCAACTTTACCAGTACAACAAATACATTTAAACAGACATACAGACAGAGGCACAACACACACACACACACACACACACACACACACACACACACACACACACATATATATATATATATATATATATATAATCACATTACCACAGGTGAAAAATAAGAAAGTGTAGGTCCTGACCGGTTTCGACTTTATTTCCAAGCCGTTGACGAAAGACTGATACAGAGCATTAGAAGTCCCTCGTCAATGGCTTGGAAATAAAGTCGAAACCGGTCAGGACCTACACACCGTCTCTTATTTTTCATCTGATAAATGAATCACGTACAAAAGTGATAAATGAATCACGTACAAAAGTTATTATAATCACATATGTGTATATATACATATGTGCATTAGTAGAATTACTAAAAGGACCTCATTCAAACTGGATGTTATCTAATGGAGTATTTATTCAGAAAAAGTTACAAGCTTTCTTGAACAAAGCAGTCCACATTATCAAGTATCTGAATAAATACTCCATTAGATACCATCCAGTTTGACTGAGGTCCTTTTAGTAATACATATATATATTATAAATTAGAATACATGTATACATAAAGTTTATGTTTATATATGTGTGTGTGGGTGTGTGTCAGTCCAAACATGTTTCTGGTGATAAATATGAAAGCCAGATGCATACCAATATAAATGTTGCGTTGCTCTATTCATTTTCACCATTCACCTTCCTCCCATCAACGCCATCTCTGTCGCCGTGTCCTCCATCTCCCACCTCGGCAGTAAAGCCCGTCATCCACTTAGAAGGGAACGACCTTCCCCTCACTTGCAACGAAGGGGAAAACAACGTGTTTACTCGACTTTATGGATAGGTCTTCCGAGGGGAAGGACGGAAGGGGATAAAAGCTGCCTTGTATCACGGTCATAATCCGCTCTCAGTCACTCTACCGGAGGTGCGGTAATGAAATTGCTGCTGCGGCCTTAGGTAACGAATTATTTCTGGCTGAAGGAGCCGTTCGTCTCGATTGAAGATGCCGGTTTTTTTTGAAGGCCGTCCCTCTCAAATCCGCTATTTACATTTTATATATTTCCTTTTTTAATCTACTGACACTTAACTGCTTGGTAAAATTATTTGTAGATGTATTTTTTAAGGTCATAAAGGTCAAAACGCGTTGTTTCTTAAGACGTGTTTCCAAAAACACATTAGGAATGCATATTTTTCTGTCAGATTGTGGTTATTATTCACAAAGGAGCGCAGTTTATTGTGCTTTGGTCACAAGAATTCAAATTTTACAAAAACTGCTCAGTTTACGTCTTAATGAATGTTTTTAATTCTTTCTAGAGCTGTCACATAACTCTGCATTCGATTGCACGGGAATGAAGTTTCCAAGCCCAATCAAACAAAAAGGTACTTACTCGTCTGGTCCAAGTACGCTCCTTAAACTTCCCTAGAAAACACATTTAAGGTAAATATTGACCGGTTAGAGGAACGGTTCAGCTTGTAAAGATAAACTTTTTTTTCGATACTACCTAAATTAAGAAGAGCATTCTGCCTTCGTCATATCAGGGGAAAAGCGCCGTTCGTTTGATAACGGAGTGACATTTTCAAAACTTCCTTCCTATTGATAGCTATTTGACAGGACTGTAAATATTTCGTCATCATCGCCAGTCGAAATTACAATTTACATGGTCGAGGAGTAAACAGAGTATTACAACTTCCACCCAAAGATAAATCTTAATGCTAAGAAAATACGTTACAAAGTTGTAACTGTCCAAAATCGTATTCTACTGGCTTACAGAATACGGTTTCTTTTGCAGTCCTGAACAACTGCTCTGTTCAGTGAACGAGGTATCTATTTTTAGGCTATTTTCATTCCCCCTCCACCACCCCCTCCCTCTCCCCCTACAAAGTTACCCATTACACGGTATTACTGCACTTTTTTTTTTAATTCCTTTTCACTGCGCTTAATATTCATACAGGGAATAAAGCCGTGTGCCATATTAACCAAAAAGTGAATTTATTGGTTAATATGATTTCCAACCTAGGGTGCAACAGTTTCGCAAAAATACCTGGTTGATGCGGTAGTGGACAAGGCTTTCTCGTCATTTCCACCTGACAGATCATTTCACTGATTCAGCACATTTTTATGCCATTAAAATCATAAATACATACCTCTGCCACAGGAAGAGTACTATTTCCCTTTTAAAGCTTTTAAAGCAGTAGTTAAGGACAACAAAATTTATGAAGATACATACACAACAAATGAAAATCTTTCTTACAAACGGAAAATGAAAGCCCCAACAAGTACGCAAATTAATTTTACACATGCATTGCTACTATATTCATGTACCCAATGCATACGTGATGTGAATACATACAGGATGTGTCATTATTAATCAAGGCGCGTAGAGCCGACGTCATCAAGTGACCTACATCCAGGTTATTAAGAAAGTCTTCCAGATAAGATAACAGTAATTAACTGCTTCAAGTACTTGGCTAACAACGTTCAATTAGCATACTAAGGTCTGGGTACTCATCACCGATGATTTGTTGACTTTACAAAGACCCAGCGTCTTTTTCTAATTGAATAATAATAATAATAATAATAATAATAATAATAATAATAATAATAATAATAATAATAATAATAATAGTATCATTCTTGCAGCATAATTAAAAAATCAAAATATGTATTTTTAAACAGATTATGGTATTAATTTAATAAAGGACTATGTTGCATTTAATTTCTCCATCTACTCATCATGATATTTTGAAGAATTTTTGCCATACCACTACCACCACTATTATTACTACTACTACTAATACTACACTTAATAGTAATGAGAATAGTAATGTCAACAATAATATACTCTAAGCCAAATTCCTGAAGAAAAAAATATATCTGTAGTCAAATCACGATGTTTTTTACCAACTAAGAGGACTCTGTGCAGGTACGAAAATGACGTAAGACAAGAAAATTCATAATTAATGACACGTTCTGGATCGATGCCTTTCTTGAATACAATACGGCGAACATTCATTTCAATTCTTTATCTGTCGCCGCTTAACAAAAGATTTCGGTCCCCTGCTAATTATCAAATACCTTCATTGTATACTAACGACTTCTGAGTTTACACATACTCATATACAATATATATATATATATATATATATATATATATATATATATATACAGTATATATATGTATGTATGTATATGTATATATATATATATATATATATATATATATATATATATATATATATATATATATGTGTGTGTGTGTGTGTAATTGTAATAGTATACAATGACCTCTTAACTTCTCGAAGTTAAGAGGGAAATTAAGAGGGCATTGTGGCTATTACAATTACATATGTATATGGTAAAAGTGACCACTAGATTCTACACACACACACACACACACACACACACACACACACACACACACACACATATATATATATATATATATATATATATATATATATATATATATATATATATATATATATATTACTGTATACATATATATACAAACGTCCTGGATATCAAATACCTCTTCTAATCCATCTATCCAGCACTTTCTGTCTTCCTCTACTCCTCCACCCTTAAACCCACGAATCCATACTCTTCACAAACTGTCGTTCTCCATTCCTTCCACATGAACAAACCATCTCAAAATACTCCAATACAGGCCTTCATGTTTGCTACCCTTTGTGATACTTTTGCACATCTCTATGTTTCTCATTCTTCCCATTCTCCTGATGCCACATATACTACGTAAACAGTTCACCCAAACAATTCACTCTTTCTTTTTTTTTTTTTTTTGCACTCACCCACACTTCACCCACTAAGAGAAGTACTGACTCAACAGTCTTTACGTATATTCCCACCTCAGTTTCCATTGAGAATCCAACCCTCTTCTCAGTCATTTTCTACCACCTTGCTACCTTTATTGCTTTCAGATAATTATCCTGCGACTCAATTTTTTTCTTATTCTACCATCGGCCGCTATATTCACTCTTATACAACTATAAAAGTCAACCGCTCTCATTCTTCGGCTATCCTTATCAACAACCATAGTTCCAAATGTCAGGTTCTCATTTACCTCCTTAACCTTACTCTTGCTCATATTAATCTTACCAAAATCTTTCCCCAGTTTTGTAGTTTCTCTTCGCTATCCCAATCAGTACTGTATGCTCTACACGCATCAACTGTTTCACCGCCCATTCCTGACTCTTTTTGTTAGACACAACTTTGCACCTACGCCTAACTTCCCGCATCACTTACTCAATGAAGATAGTATACCGCCTTGGAAAAACATGACAATCTCAACCCGCACCCTTTACACCAAACCAGCCACTCTTCGGAATACGTATTCTCACACCAGCTTCTCTTCCGTCATAAAAAACTTATTGCTCTCAACAAGTCATCTTCTATACCATTCATTCTCATTAATTCTCTCGGTAGCCTCTATCATCTTTACCTTTATACCGTTGAACAATTATTCCTCTCGCCCATTCCTTCAAAACATTTCCTTTCTCCAGATGTATGTCATAAACCTTGGTCTGCCACCCAATCAAATTAATAACTCTGTAGCATGACACCTAAATCTAACTCCATTCTTCAAAACCTGCATTTCCCTCCTTGCATCTTTGTTTTTCACATCCACAAGCCTTCGCAAATCTACTCTAAACCGTTCGGCTCTTGCGTCATTCAGCTCTGCCTATTTTCTATATATCTCCCACATTTAAAGACTTCAGAATGCTCGCTCCATCCACCTACGACTGCATTCACATTAGACATCATCTCTCCATTTCCATCTCCGATTCTGTGATTCATTCGTTCACTTATCTTTCTCTTTGCTTTTTCTTCCCTGGAGAACAACCTCCCATTATCCCCAAAACTTCTGTTCATCTTCATTTTTATTAGTTGCCTTCTTATTTTCTCTCTGTATCCTGAAACGTGATCTCTTCTGTCATACTATTGCACCTAAAATATTACCTTTCATTTTCCTTCATCAAAAGGGGAAAAACGTCACAGACTTACGTTTTTCCCCTTCTTCCGAACCTTCTATGCCCACATACCTCTCCTCTGACCATATGACCCGATCATGGCATTCTACATTGGCCCCATCTCTCCTTCTTTCAGTTTCCCCTTCAGTGCCCTTTTAATTCCTTCTGATCTACCTCACTTATTTTCATTACATTTACAGATGCATTTTATCAAGCCACTAGCCGCCCCCTTCCCTCCAACAGAAACATATCAGCCATGACTTTCGCTGCATCAGTAATAATAGATTCACAATATCGTCTCTTCTCGCCATTCCCTCCATCATCTTGCTCTTTCATCTACTCTGTAGTAAAACGTTTTGCCTTACAACGATTTGTTTATATTACAGGAAAAAACACGGCTTAAAAATAGTCATTTAACGTTATACATTCATCGGATTATACTTATTAAGCAAAACGATGCTGATAATTACTTTTCGATTACTTTTACTTTACGTTCATTATTGGTTTCATGGTTATTATCATATCAAAATACACTTCACTAGTCAATGAAAGGCAAGTTCTATATTAGCTTTGCCTTTTTATAGTATACACGCAAGTTAGTGTTTTGACACAATGAAAACTTAGAATGAAACAGTTATTGGTAAATGTTGGAGGATTTTTTCTTGCTATTTAAAGGAGATGATCCGAATTTCTCCCCCTTTTTTTATTAGAAAAGATATGAGTTATTTTCACTGATCTACAATGATTCTCATTCAAAGAAGGTACTTGTCACTATTTCTCACTACCTCAAGACTTACTGGTCACTCTGCCTTGGATTTTAAAAGAGACACAGGCAAGTTTTCCTTGTTGTTTAAAAAAAGACATTAGTAGGCTAAGTCTCTTTTTTTAGTTATTTAGAGATATTTGTTAACCTTTCTTTTCAGTTTAAATAGAGAGTTTGTTAGTTCTCAGTTCTGTTTATATAATAGAGTGGTCAATCTTCCTTGTTATTTAAGGAAGATGTAAGTCTTCCTCTCTGCTTGAAGGAAATTAACCAGTCTTACTTTCCTAACTCGTTAAACAAGAAACAGATTAGTCTGTCTTGTTTATTCGTAGGCATACTCGCTAGTCTTCCTGTTTAAAGAAAGTACTTGTTAATCTTCCTTGCAGTTGAAAGAGGCCCGAACTAGTAATTTTACCATTCAAATGCATTTTTTACCATTGCTCTTTATATTCAAACGCAAAGGTTCTGTCTAAAGTGTGTATTGGCAAATATTCTTTGCTATTTAAAGACGGTATGGGGGAATGTTCCATTTTAGTGAAAGGAAAGTATTTGTTGATATTCTCTGGTATCTCAGAATAAGGCTCTGGTCATTATTTCATTTTAAATGAAAAGGAGTTATGGTTAATCTTCCTTGTTATTTAAGAAGACGTCAGGCTTGTTCAATGCTATTTCCCGGGAGGATTAGATAATTTTGCTAATGATTCTGGAGTCACAATCTGGTATTTCTTGGAATGTAATTTAAAGGTCAAAGTCTGCCTTGCTCATTAAATAAGCATGGGTCACGTTTCTTCTCTATTTAAAGATGGCACTGGATAACCTTTTTTTTTTTAAAGGTAGTGAAACGAAAGTATCAGCTAGTCTTCCCCTCTAGTTAAAAAGTATCAGCTAGTCTTCCCCTCTAGTTAAACAGAGTTTTAAGTTGGTCTTCTTTTTTTTTTAAAGATGACAACAATCAGTCTTTCCACGTAGTTTTGATATGGGTTTAAATCCCGTTTTATATGGAGAAGGAATTGGTTAAACTCTTGTTTACTCAAAGATGATCTATAACCTTTTTGTTATAAATAAGTACTGGTCAGTAATCCTTTCTATTTAAAGAAAGTATTTTTTATCTTTCCTAAATAAAGTATTAGCTTCAATCCTTGTTTTTTCAGCAACAGAAAACATATGGCATAAATAATCCACTAAAAAGTAAGTAAGCAATACTCAATGATGAGAAAGAAAGGAAAACATTCCTTCAGAATTACTATTTTTGTCTAAACAGATATTATGCGTTCACTTTTCAATTTTACAACACTGTTTCCCTTCCGTCCATAAACTTTGGAATTTTCTCTTTGCTTCTGTTCCTCCTGAGTCCCGTGATTTTCCTGTTTTGCAAAGTGGTACTGTGCCTCTAAACTTAGAAATAACTACTCTATCACAAGATTTTTCTTTTCCTTCAAAACTTGGACTTGATTTATTTTTTTGTGTTCAGTAATCTCAAATGCATATACTCGTATTAGTCATATACTTATTTAACCTCGATATTTGAACACCATCCACGTCAGCAAGTTCAGTTCACCATGTCCAGTTGCTGTATAACTTCAAGTAAGAGGCTTCATCTACTTGAAGTCATCTACGAACTGAACATATATCTCAAGAGTCATTAAGGATCACATAAAGTGTCTCAGCAATTCAGCAATCAACCATCTCTCTCTCTCTCTCTCTCTCTCTCTCTCTCTCTCTCTCTCTCTCTCTCTCTCTCTCTCTCTCTTCAAATCAATTATTCTCTCAAATCTTGAGTAATAAAAGATCCACACACCCTATAATACTAATATTGGTTTTTGTTTATCTACCTGTTTCGTACGTGGTCCTTATTACAAGTACGCAACACGAAAGCCATTATGAGTCATCTAGTAGCATTTAATTTCGACTGATGGTTAAAAATATGGTATTACATATACATTGCATATATATATATATATATATATATATATATATATATATATATGTATTAGATATATATATATATATATACCGTACATTATTGTGAAATGAGACACAATCACAGACGCAAAATCGCGCCCAATAAAAATCTAACTGACGACCTCATCTCCCCAACTCCTCAAGTGGCAAAACCACTACTTAAACATAATTAAAGGAATTAAGGAAAACCGCAAAGAGGCTTTTCATAATTTTCAGGAATATATAATTTTAAGCCAAGGAAAGAACAATTTCAGCAACAACTCTCTACAATCAGACGTGTGTTCAGTGGCGTGTGACACAACGAATTGCCTGGCTGAGGGAGAGAGGGCTGTCAGTAAAACCGAGGGAGGAAAAGATGAAACGGAACGAGAATTACTAAGTCACGCAAGGGAGATGACAGGTCTAACACAGCGGTTGTTCTAATAAAGATCGAGGCAGACGCCTTAATTGTACCGGCGTGATCACTAGGCCACGGCCAGGTGTAAAATCGGTAGTGTGCTAGACTCGCTGAAACTCGTGACTGATATTGAACTGACCCAGTCAAGACCATATGTATGTTTTTTCTCATCAAAAGTTATGTCTTTTCCTGCACTAATTCAAAGAGTATTTAATTCAAGATAATAATAATAATAATAATAATAATAATAATAATAATAATAATAATAATAATAACTTATCATTTCAAGGGCATGGTAACTTGAGAATAACGTGAGAAATGAATACAAGAAAAATAGCTGGAACTGGACATTTTAGTTACAATGGAACAGAATCATGACCACAACCGATTAAGTGAAATTAAAATATGCCAGATATATACGAATAAATACATAAAAAAATTGAAAAAAGGCAAAAGTTAAAAGGGATATACAACCACAAAATATATATGGTAAATTAAACAGATTTCAGTAAAAGGTGTGTTCTGTGTGTGTGTGTGTGTGTGTGTGTGTGTGTGTGAGAGAGTGTGTGAGTGTGTGAGAGAGAGTAGAAAAAAATAAATCATGCTACAAAGGTTCTTGTGACAAATAAGAGAGTGAATCACTAAGATAATAGATATATAGATATATATAGAATATAAAATAAATCATAAATTACAATAGGTTCTTATGACAAATAATGTGTGTGTGTGTAATCACAATGAATATGTACTGCATATATATATATATATATATATATATATATATATATATATATATATATATATATATATATATATATATAAATTACATATATATATATGTGTGTATATACATATGTGTATGTACTGCATATATATATATATATATATATATATATATATATATATATATATATATATATATATATATATATATATATATATATCAGAGAGAGAGAGAGAGAGAGAGAGAGAGAGAGAGAGAGAGAGAGAGAGAGAGAAGGAGTATGTAGGAAACGCCAAACCCTCCTGGGCGTGCTGATACGGTTGTCCCAAGAGAGAGAGAGAGAGAGAGAGAGAGAGAGAGAGAGAGAGAGAGAGAGAGAGAGAGAGCCACACCGACCACCCGGTTAAAGGGGAACCGTCTCGTAGCCTTTATTTTACGCCTCCCCAAGTTCCCAGTTCCGGATGTGAGCCTCCTCTCTCTCTCTCTCTCTCTCTCTCTCTCTCTCTCTCTCTCTCTCTCTCTCTCAGTATATATATTTCTCTGTCAGACGTTAATGCCTACGCAGTCTAATGGCAATGCTATCAATTGTTACTGATTACGTTTCAATTTACCAATCCATTTCTCTCTCTCTCTCTCTCTCTCTCTCTCTCTCTCTCTCTCTCTCTCTCTCTCTCTCAGGGAACCAAGACAGAAGTGAGGAGATCGAACAGTAGATGAATACTGATACAGCAGGAAATTAAAGGATTCTGTTTGCATGTAGGGCATTACCCTTCTATATCCACATCAGACGTGTACAGATTACATAATACCTTAGATATTATACATATACATATGTTTATACATATAATTTACGTATCTACGTATTGGGTCTGCCATGTGAATAAAGCATACTATATATATATATATATATATATATATATATATATATATATATATATATATATATATATATATACATACTATATATATATGTGTGTGTGTGTGTGTGTGTGTGTGTGTGTGTACATACTGTGTGTGTGTGTGTGTGTGTGTGTGTGTGTGTGTGTGTGGGTTAATAGTATGACTTCATTCAAACAGGATGGTATCTAACAGAGAGTTTTATTAAAAAAAAAAGTTACAAGCTTTCCAGGACACTCTGTCTTCATCGTCCGGGAGCCGTTTTTTACGGCTACTAGACGATGAGGACGGAGAGTCCTGGAAAGCTTGCAAATTTTTTTTAATAAAACTGTCTGTTAGATACCATCCTGTTTAAATGAGGTTCATGTTATTCATTATATCTGAATGTGTAAAGTAGAATTATAATTTAGAGGGCAAGATATATAAAAGTGTTTGTTAGGGAACACCAGGAGTGGGTTTAAGCAGGGAAGCGGGTATAGGGAATCAAGTGGTTATTGTGAAAAAGTAATGCCAGCAGAGTTTAATTTAGAAGGTAAGAATGATGGCAGAATATCCTGTAAGGGAAGGACTGTGCGGTTTAGACAAGGAAGAGGGTGTGCGAATCAAGGTTTTATTGCAAAGTATTAAAAATGTGGGACTTTTAAAAAAAGGTGGGAAAGAGATGTATGCGGGATAGATGGACCTAGAGTAAGCCTACGACAAATCTGACAGAAGAACGTGAGAGAAGAGTGTGCAGGTGTGAGAGTAACGGATCTGGTGTGAAAAAGGACTGAGACAAGGGTGTGTTATGACTCGACAGCTGTCTAAAAGTTAATGGAAGGAGCGACGTGGGAAGTCAGGGAACGGGCAGTAAGTGTAGGTGCAATGTTGTGGGATTAAAAAGATGGAGAATGGCGTAAGGAACTGAAGATTACTATAGACAAAACTTAAACGATTGGGAATAAATAGCAGAGAATAGTAGAGGGGTTTAGAATTGTCTGCAAGAAGTAAAAATTTGAGGGTAAACATGAGCAAGGACATGGAGTAGTGAATGTTAATACGTTAATATGTTAGTATTGAAGCAGTTAAAGTATACCTTAGTTTAACCAGACCACTGAGCTCATTAACAGCTCTCCTAGAGAGGGCTGGCCCGAAGGATTGGATTTATTTTACGTCGCTAAGAACCAACTGGTTACCTAGCAACGGGACCTACAGCCTATTGTGGAATCCGAACTACATTATACCGAGAAATGAATTTCTATCACCAGAAATAAATTCCTCTAAGTCTTCATTAGCCGGCGGGAGACTCGAACTCGGGCCTAGCAGAGTGCTAGCCAAGAACTCTACCGATTCTTCCAACGAGGAACAATATAGTAGATTCTTATAGGTATTTGGGAGTAGGATTGGGAGTAGGACTTCGGAAGATGGTAGGATGAGAGAGGAGGTATATCACAGAGTAGGTGACGACGGAAAGGCAGCACGATGTGTGCAAAAGACTGGGAAGAAACTGTCTACGGACTGCCGAACCAACTTTCCTCCATGAAAGTGAAGTGTGTAGGCTGACTGCAAATGGCAGAGTATTTTGAGATGGTCTGGTCATTTGCAAAGGATGAAGGATGACTGGCTCGCATTGCCGAGGTCCGCGGTTTGATCCTGGCCTACCGCAGGCCATTCAACTTAATTAAGGTAAAAGAAGGGCTGGAAAAAAGGGCTAGCAACTTCATCCTCATAATCTTGCTGAAAACCGCACAGTCTTCCCCTACTGCCGACATTGTCTCTTAAGGTGAAAAAGACTCCTGGTAGAGAGAGAGAGAGAGAGAGAGAGAGGACTAGATTTCAATTTTTGAGTAGGGCTTAGCGATTCAGACACGGTCAGGAGATTCCACTGAAACTTTATTGATCTACGCAGTGAACTGTGTGCATGGTAGTTGGAACACTGGTGAGGTTCGTCGCTGGATTGGAGGAGGGCATGAACTGGCAACTTCATGCAAATGCTTGCTGAAGGGTAATATCTTCTTGAGTTACCCATCTGTGGGAAAGAAATCCTTTTTGGGACGTTCATCATATCGCTGGTCAGCGTTTGTTCGATATTTGGCCAAGTTGAGTTAAGTATACCTTAGTTTGACCAGACCACTGAGCTCTCCTAGGGCTGGCCCGAAGGACAGGTTACCACCATTCAACACTGGACGCTGTCAGCACATAGGCCTCAGGAATATCTACCACATCCTTAATATATTTTTTGCAAACCGCAAGGCTAACGTCTTATGGAGTCA
Organism: Macrobrachium rosenbergii; assembly: GCF_040412425.1. NCBI lineage: Eukaryota > Metazoa > Arthropoda > Malacostraca > Decapoda > Palaemonidae > Macrobrachium > Macrobrachium rosenbergii. The sequence goes on from NC_089744.1 coordinate 18,410,903, forward strand.
CCCTCTCTAGAGGGAGAAAGGTTTGATATAAAAAAATTAACACACACGTACTCAAACATACACACATACACGCGCACATCTACACACACATACAATATATATATATACATATACTGTATATATATATATATATATATATATATATATATATATATATATATATATATATATATATATATATATATATATATATATATAAATATATATGTATATATATATATAGTATATATATATATATATATATATATATATATATATATATATATATATATACATATACTGTATATATAAATTATATATGTATATATATATATATATATATATATATATATATATATATATATATATATATATATATATATATGTATATAAGCATATATATATACATATATATATATTTATATAATTATATATATATACATATATATATATATATATATATATATATATATATATATATATATATATATATATATATATATATATGCTATGACACCGAAAATGGTGGTTGAACTCTTCCTGCACTGAGCTTATGGAATAACAACCTCTCTTTCATATCTCTAGTTTCTGCTAGCCTGTGGAATGCATGTCCTATTTCCCCTGGCAAATATTTGTGGTCCTTCGTAAAGATTTTCTCGGTAACGTTGCCCCAGGGTTTTAATGCCGAGCTTTAATTTCGTTCTTTTTTATCCTCTTATGAGCATATTCTGCACCCTCTCTGAATCTAAAGGTATTTCAGCCTCTGACTGTTTATATTTCTGTCTTGGCAATGCACAGGCCATGCCTCTGAATTTCAGAAGCTTTTTTCGAAGCTGGGGGAACAAAGAGCGTACATTGTCGCGACAGAGAGAAACGTCAAAACTTAAAAAGTACTCAAGGTTAACCACCAAATGTCCGTGAACCATATTTTGGGTGAAGATGTGAAAATATAAAATGTAAAGGTCCGTGAACCATGTTTTGGGTGAAGATGCGAAAATATAGTATATGGAATGTCTCAATGAACTGAGGTACTTAAGAGACCACCGGCGGCATACATAAAAAAGATATTGAATTTCTCAAAATCCGATCTGATCTTTCGGTTAGAGAAAGCAATTTTTTATCTTATAGTTGACTCAAACTGCTAATTATTACAGTAATATACTTACTTTAATGACTGTGTTTATTTCCTTATAGACAACTTCATAATTTTCTCAAGTAAAGAAATGGAACTACTTAATGTACATAGACTAAACGTCTAGCAGACACAGATATATATATATATATATATATATATATATATATATATATATATATATATATATATATATATATATATATATATATATATATATAATAAATTTATATAATATATATATATATATATATATATATATATATATATATATATATATATATATATATATATATATGCATACACATACATATACTGTACATATATATTTATTTATATATATTAATATGTTACTATAGATGCAGGAATGGCTTTTACTATAATCTAATAGTGTTCTGCAAAGTTCAAAAGGTCCCATAAACACTATTTACACAATAAAACCAGATATTTAGACTAACGGATTGTAATCCCGATCACTGGCGAATGTGGACAGCTGATAAGCGACAGTTGGTAAGCGACATGCAGGTGTGACATGACGGCGTTGGTGGTATTCTCAGACCAATTCTCAAACAGGCGTTTCAGCGGGCTAGCCGCCAATTTCGACACAGGTGGGAGCTAACAAGGGCTAAAAACAACGACGGACTGACCCCTTCCATCACAGAAGTACCGCCATTTCAAATGCCACCAACGTCGTCGTGCCGCTCTTGCATATTCCCCAAAAAATAGGCTTGTCACTTGCCACCAACTGACCGCACTCACCAGAGATCGGCATTAGAGATTGTTGTTAAGCGAAGTATATTTAGAGATTGTTATTGAGCGAAGTATATGGTTTCTTGTGTAAATAATGCTTATCATGGGCCTTTCAAAATTTGTGTATATATATAACATATATATATATATACATATATATATATATATATATATATATATATATATATATATATATATATATATATATATATATAATTATAGCTCCTGGTGAATATTTATACATACATACATAAATACACACATATATGTGTGTATGTATAAATATTCACCAAGAGCCTTTTCCCCTTATATTGCATTAAGTGGAATTATGAGGATGGAGATGGCTGAAAGACTTGCTAGCTCATTGGAAGGGACATAAAAATAAATAAGTAAATGAATAATTAAATAAATAAATGTCGTTGATCCTTCCTGTACCGTTTCCAATCTTCCTGTGGTCATCCTCGAGTGGCTATATATACAGTGTGTGTGTGTGTGTGTGTGTGTGTGTGTGTGTGTGTGTGTATATATATATATATATATATATATATATATATATATATATATATATATATATATAGAGAGAGAGAGAGAGAGAGAGAGAGAGAGAGAGAGAGAGAGAGAGAGAGAGAGAGAGTTAGATTCTTCAATTGTTAAAATTGTAGTAACCTTATATCATTACACGAAGTGAACGTGAGAGAATAGGAATATTGAAGTCGTTAACACGACAAATTCAAAATAAAAAGTATATAAAGAATGTCCAGGTACAGTGAATAAGATTACTGCCGACGTTCAAATATATCCAAAAGAAAAAAACACAAAATCCGGAAGAGGAAAACAACGCAAGACCTACACTGAAGATCATTAATAGAAAACGTAGGAGAGCGAAGGCGATTAAACTTCCATTACCGTAGCTCCTAAATTATTCCCAATCATTAACGTGGTTTCGCGTGGCCGTCTGACCTACATTTCGCTAAATCCCGATTGCTGCGTTCCCTTCCTCCCGGACGCGAACGCCCCTCTGATAAGGAAAGGGGCGTGTTCGTTTCTGTGATTATTCAAAATGTCAAAGCACGACAACAAATAAAAAAAAAAGTGATTGCGGTTATAATGAACTGAACGGCTGTAAATTAGTAATCACTTCATTGCCTTCAAACACATGATGTTTAATTCAGAAAAAAAAACACAATTTTTTTTTATTTTTATTAGTAACTCATTCTTTCGAGATGACCTTTCCAGTGGTGAACGATCCAGAGATAAGGAAGTAATGTTGGATTAAGCACTTTGAATAATTTCTGCGGAAGCAAGCTCCTGAATGTACTCTCACGTCACCTTTCCCGAAAGAACGCGTCGAGAAAACACCGAAAAGAAAGATAGAAGCTATTGATCTGGTAGTACAGGACTCTCAGGAAGGCATTCCAGCTAAAAGTGGAGGTGGGGGACCAATAACTACTCTTCGAATGTTCTTCCAGAATAAATTAGGCGGAAAATAGTCAACACTTAAAGTGTCATTCTTTAACTGGTCCTCGTCCCTGAAATGAGGAAAATAGCCAAAAATTCCATGACTATCTCCCAAAAACTAAACGTATGAAAAACAAACTGGAAAAATTGGTCTCGGCATGGGCTTCCCATATGAACCGAATACTTAAAAAATAATCATAACAGATAACAAGGTCTCAGGCAGGTCTTCACACCAGAAGCAAATGATCGAAGACAAGCAAAATGGGTAAGATGATACCAGCAGCGTCTTACTCAAAGGCAAACTTACAAAATAAGTAAAATTGATAAAGTATTCCTGCAAGGTACGAACGGTGGGAAAATAAGCAAAGAAAGATAACATGGTCTCGGAAAGTCATCCTATCAAAAGTGAACGCTTGAAGACTATGGAAATTGGATATAATATCTAAATAGGATTTTCCTAAGAGAAAACTAAGGAAAATAAGCAAACTGGGTAAAATGTTCTCTTCAGTGTTGTTCTACCAGAAATGAACGCTCAAAAAAGCAGCAACTGAGTAACTGTCTCCTGAAGATATATCAAAATTTATCAGGAGGGCCAAATTTCAACTGAAATTGTATAGTACATATATTACCGTTCAGTTAATGGTGGTTATCTCAAGTCAGAACTCGAAAGAAATAAACAAACTTCTGTGAGGAAATGTGCGTGAAACAGATTCTATTTCTATTTCCCTGTATAATCATACAACGATCAAAGTAAGAAGTAAAGCTCATAATAACAGATGAAAAATATGACGGATATATACATACACACAAATTCGGGCGTGAAAAAAAAATATACATACAGTAAATATATATATATATATATATATATATATATATATATATATATATATATATATATATATATATATATATATATATATATATATATATATACAGCGCTTACTTCAACCGAACAAACATTTGCCACATCACGGAAGGCCCATCACTAAGCGAAGACGAAGTTGTTGTGCCTGATAAGGAGGACCAAAACAGGGAAAACAAACAAACAACAGCGACGCAGCAACTCCTCGGAATGGCGGCAGCCCCTTACAACGAACAAAGCATTTATCAAGGCAAACGGAAATGAGATCAGGTGTCCAAAATGATGGAGACGCCGGTTACTGTAGGACGCTACAACGTGAAATTTGTTTCTGTGATAAGGAGTCCGTTGTAGGAGGAGGGGGAGGAGTGGAGGTGTGAGGCATGAGTAGGGGGAGAGTGCAGGGAGGGGCAGGAAATGAACAAATTACGAGACAGACACTCACACACTGAGAAGTTGTGTCTCTCCATTGCGAAATGTATGGAAAATAGAGCAACAACATGGGTCCGATTTCTTCAACATATCAATTCTATGGGTTTTTTTTGTTGTTGTTGTGAGAATTCTTTGCGCCTCTGAATGGAGGTTGAGGAATTATATATAATTTTGATAAATGAAGAAAAATTATATTTCTGCAAATTTTATTTAAACCACACTGATATATATACAGTATATATATTCATATGTGTACGTAATATATATACACATATACATAATATATATGTATATATTACATACACATATGAATATATATATAATATATATATATATATATATATATATATATATATATATATATATATATATATATATATATATATAAAAGTGTGGTTTAAATAAAATTTGTAGAAATATTTATAATTTTTCATTTATTAAAATTATAATTCCTCAACCTCCATTCAGAGGTGCAAAGAATTCTCACAACAAAAAAAAAACCATAGAATTGATGTATTGAAGAAATCAGACCCATGTTGCTATATATATGTTATATATATATATATATATATATATATATATATATATATATATATATATATATATATATATATATATAAACACATATGAAATATAACAAATTTCCAGACAGCGTTCATCAGTATCAATGTCATAAACTAGAGTTTCATAACCCCATAATTCCAGTCTAGGGAAACAGGTCATTTTCCATTAATGGTCTATGAGTGCAACAAGTGGCAGGTAACATAACATCAATTCCTGGTAATGCCTTCCTTTACTCACTATGAAACCCTACTCTAATTTTTCGATGGAGTAAGTTTTTGGAAAAGTCTTATCCAAATCTTATTTTCGAAACAATTTCATAATTTTTTCCAACATATTTGAGATATTTCATGTAAGATGGCAGATTCGCGTTTTCAAATTCTAATCAGAAAGGATCAAGTTACCTGGTCATCCTATTATTTATTATTGAGTGAACAATAAAAAACATAAAACCACTTAAACCATTCTTTTATTCTCTTGTTCCATTTCCGTGTCAAATTTCTCGAAACTCTAACCCGCCACATCCCTGATAGTCCTCTCTCTCTCTCTCTCTCTCTCTCTCTCTCTCTCTCTCTCTCTCTCTCTCTCTCTCTCTCTCTCTCTCTCTCTCTCTCTCTCTCTCTCTCTCCATTTTCAATAGTCCTGCTATTACCATTGCATGGGTTCTATCCCCTTCTGTACTTCAAACTGAATTTCTGATAAATGCATTTTAAACTTGATCCGTTCGTCGGTATTTTCCTTGCAAGGGCTGACGGGGGTTGGGGGAGGAAATCACTTTGGTTTTGACAGGAAAGATGAGTGAGCATAATAGAGAAACAAGCAAAGAAATGTCTTTAAAAAAAAAATTAAGAAAGGAGGGAAACGAAAGTGGTCATTCCAAGGTTTGAAATAAAAAGTAGGATGAGGATTACCGATCTTCATGTAGGAAATGTAGGAAGTAGTGACATGGATATCTCCAAAACCTAAGAATGTATCTTAATAAGGTTCATGAGAATGGTGAACTACGAACGAAGGAAGACACTAATTAATTCTGGAATTAATTTTCAGCGGGCTGTGGACACCAAAAGCATTGTATCTATAAATTTCCTCAGCTTTTTTTTTTCTTTGCATTAAAATCCTCGCGAGTGTTAGTGAAATGTGGTGAACGATCTCCGGAGACTTTTCATATGTTAATCCGTACTTCTTCACATTTCAGGTAAACGCACAAATCTGAAAGGCCACAAAAACAACATCGGAAGTGATGTTTGTCGAAAATGAAACAGTGCCTCGTTTGAAGAGGTAAGATTTATACTTTTGATTCACCTCCTTCAAGAAAATCAATAAAGGGTACGATGCTCTAAGCAAAAGAACTCATTTTCCAAATAACTAGAGATGACGATTAGAGGTGGAATGCTTGTCGTATGCAAATAACGGCTAAACTTTTGCATAAGCTCTCATGTAGTGATCTGAATTTTAGCTGAGGATTACAAGACCATGCCGAAGACCTGATTTGAATCTAGTTTCTCAAATATATATATATATATATATATATATATATATATATATATATATATATATATATATATATATATATATATATATATATATATATATATATATATATATATATATATATATATATATATATATATATGAATATATATGAAAATATATTCAGGAAAATATACATTATATATATATATATATATATATATATATATATATATAAATATATGTATATATATATACATATATATATATATATATATATATATATATTCTTTCCATTCATGCTAAAATTCTTTCCATTCATGCTAAAAGTCGTCAAAATCCATTTGTGCTACAAGCTTCTTCACAAGTTCCTTCGTAACTCAGTTGAATTTTAAGTCGATTATATTGATACACTACACATACTGTAAACGAGTAGTTACTATCGCTAAACCAACAAAATGCCACTAAAATTTCACCTTTTACTATTTTTTACCTATGTTGAAGAAGTATTTTTAAAAGGGTAGTATTTTGTTGCATCTATTTCTTGTTAAATCAAGGAAACATCAACCTTTTGCATTTCTGATGAAGACACCAATATGACCTTATTCACGAAAAGGATGTTCAATAAACATAAAACCAAGGAGGCATCCTGAAACATGCATATCACACACACACACAGAGAGAGAGAGAGAGAGAGAGAGAGAGAGAGAGAGAGAGAGAGAGAGAGAGAGAGAATGATAAACACGCCCAGCAACAAAACAAAGCAAATAGGGGACTACCGTAGTGGCAACACCGTCACCCAATTTTGTCATAAAATCCGGGCAAAGTGAGTTTGTGCCGGAGTGCATATAAGGGATGGATTCCAGCCGTATCACAGAGTAACGGGGACAGGGCGGGATTCAGTTTTCCATACAGGATCGAATCCCGAAGAATCTCTGCGTTGCGTTACTCTCCGTTCGTTAGCTCAAAGAAAGGAGTGGAGAAGAAGGAATGTGTGTGTGTGTGTGTGTGTGTGTGTGTGTGTGTGTGTAAACCAAAACAGCCTGGCAGACAGCCGGTTTTGAAGACGAATATTTGAAGATAAATATTTCCCATTAATAATAATAATAATAATCTTTATTGCAGCTCAGGGCCATATACATGGAAGATACAAATACAATATACACAATCTAGATACATAAGGTAACCTGACAAAAATAATTATCGTCATTATCCACATAGATGCTGAAGAAGCAGAAAAAATAGAATTCATAATAATGGTAATGACAGTAATTATATGTTGAATAACAGAAAAAAAACAAAAAATGATAACAATACAAAATACAGATTGCAGACGATTAATTTCCATCTGGGGTCCTTAGGTGGTTGCAGAAGCCAGGTCCAGAAGGCTAAATACGAATATTGAAAATTGCAAAACTCTGCAATATTAAACACAGCAATAGTACGAATACCAAAAATAGCAAGGTAATAGTACAATCTGTCAGGACAAATCCGCTTCACCGTTAGTCTTCGATAAATCCATTCAAGCAACGTTATATTTGGTCAGAACTTGGATGGGTAATCATTAATGAAAGTTGGATGCTACTTGCACACGAGCTCCTTTGCGGAGGCAAGGGAAAGGAACTCTTGATCTCATTCCATAAGCCGGTGCTTAGCCTTATTACAGACCTCAGGAGTACATCCGGGAAACGAAGAGTGAAAGAATTGTATTGGAGATGGTAACTAAGAGAAAACTATTATTGTTATTATTATTATTATTATTATTATTATTATTATTATTATTATTATTATTATTATTATTACCTTCCGCCTCCTACTCGTTGCTGAAAAAGCTACGTTTTACTGTCAAAAAGAAGAAAATAGGTCTAATACTTTCACTTGCTTCATGTATTTCATTTGTTATCTGGTCCCTCCCAGCCCCCAAACTCACCTCTCTCTCTCTCTCTCTCCTCTCTCTCTTTTCTTGTCGGTCAACGGAATTGCATCGCCATTGCTATTTCCGCCCTTCCTCAACTCATTTGGCACCTCATTATGCATTTCCCCATGTCCTTGACCAAATCCTCAAAATTAAGGGAGCCAACCGTCAGAGAGCTCTCAGCCCGAAAGCACACCTCTGGGGATAATTATCTTAATTAATCGTTTGCTCAAACAAGCCTAGAGAGAGAGAGAGAGAGAGAGAGAGAGAGAGAGAGAGAGAGAGAGAGAGAGAGAGAGAGAGAGGGGGAAACATGCTTCTAACGACAACTCCCATTTCCATTTTCCATCTTCATTTTCTGTTTCGTCATCGTTCCCTTCCCCATCTCGCCATCTTCTGCTTATTCTTCGCCAGAACTCGAGCGTCGCAGGAAGATAGGAAAATTAAATCAGGAACGTCAGTGAGATAAGAATACGCAATGAGGAACGTAACAAGCACGCATGCAATTACGCCACATGAAATATTAACACACAAGAAAAACATTCTCGGGAGTGAGCTTGCATGATAACTCGTAATTTTCTTATTCAATCTTATCAGCGCTTCCGCTTGAACGGGCCGGCTACAATTTTTAGTTCCCTCCTAACATTCATGTGCACTATATTTAGGTTGTTATAACAAATATATATAAGTACACACACACACACACACACACATATATATATATATATATATATATATATATATATATATATATATATAGAGAGAGAGAGAGAGAGAGAGAGAGAGAGAGAGAGAGAGAGAGAGAGAGAGAGAGAGTGTTTCACGACAGGTTGTTATAATAAATTTATATATATATATACATATATATATATATATATATATATATATATATATATATATATATATATATATATATATATATATATATACAGAGAGAGAGAGAGAGAGAGAGAGAGAGAGAGAGAGAGAGAGAGAAAGAGAAAGAGAGAGACTGTATGCTCTTGAAAGCATAATTCACTCTTATAATAATTTTCCCCCGAATCAGTATCAAGCAAATGCATTATTTTTAACATTAGCCGGCAATTAGTGCTTCTCGCTAAATAAATTTCTTTTCATCTCATTTTACTGAGTTTAACAAAATTTTAGCAGGCTGTAGTGTTATAATCTGACATTCAGTGCAAAGCAGAGACGACATCGGACTAGCAGAGAAGAATGGTAACAATTACAAGTAGTCTAATCACTCCCATGAAATGCTTGTTATAAGTGAGTTTCTTCTTTTCCTTTTTAACGTGCACAGTTCTTTGGGAGATCACTGACACCAGAGTTGTTAGACAAAACTTCTGTTTACTCTGATATTTTTGTTTTATTTTTATCTATTTCTATTTAATTTTATTTGGTTAATCTTTATTTATATTCATTTTTCGTTTCTGATTTTTTCCCAAGGGACCGAAGCTCGAGATATTCATAGCCACTTCTCACCAGAAAAACCGCATGAGAGGACAAACGGGACGAATGATGCCGCTATGGCAAATTCTATCCTAAAGAAGCTATAGAGAATGTGCAGATGTGGACGGCATTAAAATGTTATCGAGACAATAAAGTTGTCATTTTCTAAATTTCTAGGTACTAAGGTTACACTTCGTGACCTGTCACCGTTAACTGAAAGGCAGATGTTTCCAGACATGACCCAGTGAAGGGCAATGTACAGTGTGGCTAATAACTGAATGCATAGAAAACAAGTAAAATATGAGACGAAGTTTCTTCGGCGCAATCAAGTTTTCTGTACAGCGTATAATGTTGTATGAAACTCTCAGCCAGAGCCCATGAAACTCTCAGCCGCGGCCCGTGAAGATGTCAGCCATGGCCCGGTGATGTCCTATGTTGTTGGGACTATAGCGGTGACAGACGCACGATCATGGCTAACTTTAACCTTAAATAAAATTTTAAAAATACTAAGTCCAGAAGACTGCAATTTAGTATGTTTGATGATTGGAAGGTGGATGATCAACATACCACTTTACAGCCCTCTAGCCTCAGTCGCTTTTAAGATCTGGGAGCGGACAGAAAAAGTGCGGACGGACAGACAAATGGCCATCTCAATAGTTTTCTTTTACAGAAAACTAAAAAGAGGTTACCTGGCGGACAAGTGGGTACCTTTCTCCCTACGTTGTGTTTAAGGCAAATGGAGTGGTCTAGGTTTGAGCCAACAAAAAACTATACGAAGTGTGAATTCCGCATCTACTATCAGAATACAAGATGCATGTTAAATAGCATATTAACGTTGTGTACAGTGAGGTTAAGCTCTTGTTGGTCAAATTCTTATTAGTCCAGTGGTTACCGATTTAAGTTCAAGGAGGCTCAATGACCATAAGAATATCAAATTCCGTTTGTTGTCAGTTACAATATATATCTGCAAACACACACTATATATAGATTATATTATATATATTAAGATACATGTGAATGTATGTATAAACAATTAAATGTATATATATATATCGCAAATGATAAACGATATATAACGTAAATGTGGACTTTTGTCACATACACCATCAGTCTATAGTCACAGGGAAACCAAAAGTTTTGAATAAACAACGAAATTAATTGCAAATGATAAACGATGTGTGTGATGTGTGAACCATCAGTGGTGGGTATGTGTGTGTATAAATATATATATATATATATATATATATATATATATATATATATATATATATATATATATATATATATATATATATATATATATATATATATATATATATATATATATATATACTACTAAATGCGGTGAAATATATTTGACTCCCTAGGGGCTAGTACTAAATACGCCGAAAAAGTGTAGATGAATCACTATTTCGCCGATGGCTATACTAGACATTGGGGATCAAATATTCCTAACCGAATAGCTCATTTCACAAATTCCCTAGGGATTTCGTGAAACCTCTGTATTTCACACATTTCCTATAACATATATACAGATATATAAATATACATACATACATAAATATACATATTTATATACATATAATATTAAATGTATATATACAGTATATCCGGTATATATTTATGAAAATATATATGTATATATATGAATACGTATATATATATATACATATATATATATGTGTGTGTATAAACATATAAAACATATATATATATATATATATATATATATATATATATATATATATATATATATATATATATATATATACATATATACATACATACATAATATATCACCACAAGCCTTCGCCCAAGCTGGGGTAGCCTATAGGTGCAGAAACTGCCACCTTCTGTGACACAGAACTACAGTAGACCCCACGCTCGAGAGGTTCAAACGACGATGCACTAATGAACATGTAGCAAAGTTTGCTAGCACGCCGTCGCTTGAACCTCTCGTGAGTGGGGTGGGTCCTGTGTCTCTCACTCTCTCTCCCTCTCTCTGTGTGTGCACACACACACACAAACGTACACACCCACATATATGTGATGTATATATATATATATATATATATATATATATATATATATATATATATACATGTGTGTTACATGCACATATATATCGTTTAGATTGTTAGATTCGAAACTATTCATAGTAATTTTTAACGATATTCGACATCCATCGACAGTTTTTGTAACTTTTAAAAATACTAATACCCAGAAAAGAATACCTGTATACAAAATGTTATTTGACTAGAATATATATATATATATATATATATATATATATATATATATATATATATATATATATATATATATATATATATATATATATATATATATATATATATATATATACATATATACAGAAAACAGATAATAGTAATTATTAATGAGTAGGAAGGAGGAGGAAAAGCCGATGTTAAACTATCTTTTTTTTCTCACTGTCTTTCTTTTTCTTGCCAAGAATTACGGCGTAACTTCAACTCTTTCTCTGTCATATCAGATCAAAGCAAAAATAAATGCCCAAGAGTGAAAAAAACAACGAGGAAGAACGAACTTGAAGCGAAACTCCAGAACAATGAGAATAAGTCATGCTCCGTCGCGGTCGGTGCAAAAGTGTGGAAAAGAGAACCATTGCACAAAACCAATAAACCACGAAATAAAAGTTTTTCCTCGTGATTCTTTGATCTTTTTCCGACTGTTTATATCTCTGCCACTTATCATGTTTCCCGGCTATTAATAGAAATGTTACCTCTCACTGGAGGTCAATGGAATGTAACTGCAGAACGGTGTCTTCATTTATGTACCGTCTGTGTGGGTGTGTGTGTGTGTGTGTACGCGCGCGCGAGAGAGCTTGAGAGTTATCGAGGGCAAAATTCTTTCTCGAAAATGAATGCAGGTTCATAAAACTCCGAACTCCCACATTTATAGGTTTGTCTCTAAACGAATGTGGGTGTGGATAGCTATAACTGGAAGACAGATATAAAAGTTACCACTGTGAAAATATATTTGAGATTACCCGACAATGAAATTCCGAGAAGTCATGAGAGAGAGAGAGAGAGAGAGAGAGAGAGAGAGAGAGAGAGAGAGAGAGAGAAGACAAGAGAGAGAGGTTTGCTTTCTTACCGGGCTATAGGATCTTCAAAACCTTAGCTTATAGGATCTTTATAACCCTTCCAGTTTCCAGAAGGATAAGCAATGGCCTGCAGACCTCCACATCCCACTTATCCTCGACGAAAACCTGAAATTTCAGGTCTGCTGGGTTCGGCGATGACTTCTTTTCTCTGCTGGCAAGCTACATCAAGTCAAGCACAATAGGACACACATACTACTGCTGTGTGAATAAATAGGAATAGGGTAGGAGAGAAAGGTCATTAGGAGAAATTCACAGCACTGCCCTGGTTAGAGTTAAGATCTTGACCTCTACCAAATGGCTCCTGGCTACATCAGTCTTTAGTACAAAATTGGATCCCTCATTAATCCGTACAAACTGGCTGCAGCTGTTTATTCCTATGGAAATTGTACTGGTGCTAATGTAAACTTCGTGCCCAGACCACAACAGTGTATGAAGCATAAACGAACTTTTAAGATAAATGAAGACAAAATTAACACATCGACTTGGAGAGGCCTAGAGTTGGGGTATCTCATTTGTGATATTTACTGAACTGCAAGAAAACAAAGACCAGTTAAAAAATATGTAAAACTTTTTTTTATAACAACGACTATATAACATGAAAAGAAGAGACTGGAGTGTAGGAAGAAGAATACCTTCTTGATAAAGTTGCGATCTCGAATATAATAAAAGACGAGCTAAAATTCAGAAATGTTTTATAATGAGGGCGCAAAATGGGGTACACCGTGTTGAAATTTCCTTTCTCCAAAGACTTAATTGGAATTTGAATAGCATAATAGCCTCAAAATGACGTGGGAGGAGTAGATAAAGGTTTCCAATAAAGCCGTTTCTGTATCATAAAAGGAAGAGATTTATACGCTAATGAAGGAGAATAAAAAAAAAAACGAAAAGATCTAATAGTATTTACTTTTTAATGACGACAAACTACAGATCGACTTCCAAGAAAGAAGTCGTTCTTTGATCGCATCAAGAGAAAGACGCCAGGGATGAGGAGGGGTATCCGGACTAAAAGACCCTTAAAAGGACACTAGAGGACTTTCTAAAAATAGCCGCCAGTTTATTTCCAGCGGTCTTTTGAAGCGACGAAATGTCTTCTTCGATAGTGACAATGAAGAGAGGCTCTCTCTCTCTCTCTCTCTCTCTCTCTCTCTCTCTCTCTCTCTCTCTCTCTCTCTCAGACAATGTTCTAAAAATAGAGGAATTCTCTCCGAGCAAGCAGCCGACACAGGTAAACGTAAACAGACGCGCGCACGCACATGCTTGAAGGCAATTTCTCTGAAAAACATCAGGCGCGAAGACAAGACGAGAGCCGTTTTTGCGCGTCTGCTTCAAGCAACCCCATTAGGGCGATCATCTCGCGCTATTCTTAAGCAAAAGCGTCCCAAAAGGAGTTAACACTGGCACTCGTTAACGATTAAAATTCGAGGAGGGGGAAGAGAGGTGGAGAGATTTTCTAAGAATAATAATAATCAGTGTTCTTACGATTGCGTGGCCCGATAATTGCACCTGTCCCTCTGCTGCCAAACTTAGGAACCCTCTTTCCTTCGTCTGTTTTCCCTGGCTAGAGACTCTTTATCCATACGAGGCAAGTTCATAACTATATTTTAGGTTCAGGCCGCTGTTTTTCGTCACTACTTTTCTTGTTTCCTCATGCCAAGGATACGTAAGAGTTCAGTAATGAACAGAGACAATGACAAGAATCAGAGACCTCAAGTAAATAAGGAAACACATCTACATTTAATGTATATGTAAAGAAAGGAATAAACAAACCAATAAATACCATTCGCTATTCGAAGTTGGTGGCCTCAGGGTCACATCAACAGTGAAAAGGTCTGCCTAATTATGTGTTCTATAGGGGATCTTTTCGTCTTTCCTTAACAGAGTTAGGAGCAAGTATCCTAAATTCAGTTAGGAGTCTTGGTCTATTTTATCTAACCTTCAGTCTCCGAAACAGGAGCTACAAGCACAATGGGACGTTGTTAATAAATCGTTATAAAAAACAACACTTCGTCACTGCGAGAAGTCGTTGTGCCGAAGAGCACTGGCTGGTAAGTTTCTACAGGTACTATTTTGGTCACCATTCCGCCGAGATGAAGAGACAGCCGCCTTTCAAGGGGCTCCTGTGTAGGTCTTTTTTTTTTTGCTCTAGAATTTTTATTAATTCAAAAAACAGAGTTAAATTTTAATTCATTCCTTGTTTTGTTTTTTGTTTTGGGCCTGCACAAAGGTACTGGATCTTTACGTTCAAAAAACAGTCAAAGGATGTGCCGTTGCGTTCTATGACTCAATACTGATAAACTGAAATTCTTGAGATCAAAAGACCAATGTGAAAAAGCTCCAGGTAGCCAGCATGGGATTTTTTAAAAGAACACAGTCATGATGCCTCACACGAGTCACTGTAGATATACCGCCAAAACTATAAGAAATATCCTGACTTTTCAGTAAGAAGACCATTCTGAAAATTACTGCCGCTCCCTTGTTAATGAACTAACATAAAAGTATCGTAAAGAAAACGGAATTTCGAAGTGTTCGCAGGACTAAAGGTGCATGAAAGGAAATCCAGCACTGTTCATAAAATGAGATACGCATAATATATAAATACTAAATGCTCATATATAATGGGTATTTTTTTTAAACTCTGCTCCAAGGTTTCCCTTTATGAAACTTTACAATGAAAAAGGGCATTTTGAACCCAATAAAATAAAATGCAATCTCTGCGCAAATCAGATATCAGAAATTAGTGTGTGAAAGTCATTTATGAAAGAAGGCGTATCCCCGACCTCCCTGTATATAATCATTACACGGTTGTTTTAAAGAGCTGTGACATTTACTGTAGAAATAAAAGGGCAGAAAAGACTTGCGCTGCCAAAAATAACACTTAATAAAGCTAAGAAGAGAATTAATTGAGAAATATCTGTACCTCTACCTGTGTTGAGGAAGACACGCCAACATGTATGTTTAGCATGGACTATCCCATTAATAAGTGCACAATCCTCACGTAGTAGACCTTATAATACAAATATAATCGACAATTAAATGTAATTTACTTATATGTCTAATGAACAATTTTATCGTTCTGGCATACCATATCATTTGGCATCCAAAACTACAAAACGTGACAAATTCAACCAGATAGTTTTTAAATATGCATATTTCATTGATGTTACTAACGTTCTAATTATAAGAATGTAAATGTTTGTGAATGGGCGTAAATGAATCTAAACTTCATAGCGTTTTTTTTTTATATTCAAAGCACGGATGAAAACTCTTACTCATCATTATGGAGACCTGCAAAAGGTAAATTTATACCCACACAGTTTTAAGTTCAAAAGGTGCAATCGCTGGGAAAGTTATGCAAACTTGTAATCACACGCGTGCACACAGATAATTGCGACAGTTCATTGAGAGAGAGAGAGAGAGAGAGAGAGAGAGAGAGAGAGAGAGAGAGAGAGAGAGAGAGAGAGAGAGAGCCTTCAAATAGATTTATGTACAGCACCTCACAAAGTCTAAATCCTCATTACATCATTTTCTTACCTGAGAGAGAGAGAGAGAGAGAGAGAGAGAGAGAGAGAGAGAGAGAGAGAGAGTTTAAAACTTTCTAATATAGTCGAATAAAATTAGATTTATGAATAACTTCTCACAAAGTCTGAGTTCTCATTACATTACTGACTTACCTGAGAGAGAGAGAGAGAGAGAGAGAGAGAGAGAGAGAGAGAGAGAGAGAGAGAGAGAGAGAGAGAGAGAGAGAGAGAGAGAGAATTAAAAACTTTCTAATATAGTCGAATAAAATGAGATTTATGAATAAAGGTCTCACAAAGTCTGAATTTTATACAAAATGAGATTTATGAATAGCGTCTCACAAAGTCTGAGTTCTTATTACATTACTGACTTACCTGAGAGAGAGAGAGAGAGAGAGAGAGAGAGAGAGAGAGAGAGAGAGAGAGAGAGAGAGAGAGAGAGAGAGAAATTAAAAATAAAAATTTTCACAAAGTCTGAATCCTTATTACATTACTGACTTACCTGAGAGAGAGAGAGAGAGAGAGAGAGAGAGAGAGAGAGAGAGAGAGAGAGAGAGAGAGAGAGAGAGAATTAAAAACTTTCTAATACAGTCGAATAAAATGAGATTTATCAATAGCGTCTCACAAAGTCTGAGTTCTTATTACATTACTGACTTACCTGAGAGAGAGAGAGAGAGAGAGAGAGAGAGAGAGAGAGAGAGAGAGAGAGAGAGAGAGAGAGAGAGAGAGAGAGAGAGAGAGAGAAATTAAAAACTTTCTAATATAGTCGAATAAAATTAGATTTATGAATAGCGTTTCACAAAGTCTGAATTCTTATTACATTACTGACTTACCTGAGAGAGAGAGAGAGAGAGAGAAGAGAGAGAGAGAGAGAGAGAGAGAGAGAGAGAGAGAGAGAGAGAGAGAAACTTTGAAAATACAGTCGAATAAAATTAGATTTATCAATAGCGTCTCACAAAGTCTGAGTTCTTATTACATTACTGACTTGAGTCGAATAAAATTAGATTTATGAACAGCGTTTCACAAAGTCTGAATTCTTATTACATTACTGACTTACATGAGAGAGAGAGAGAGAGAGAGAGAGAGAGAGAGAGAGAGAGAGAGAGAGAGAGAGAGAGAGAGAGAGAAATCTTTTTAACAACACGAAACTCCAGAACAAACAGCATACCATCTCTCAATTCCTTCCATCCCGGCTTTCTCAATTTCTTTTTCTCCAAAGAGCATCTCAAACTTCCGCAAACTCTCCCTTTGAATTTGGAATCCAGGACTTTGGGGGGCATTCCTTCATTCCAGCGGTATACACGACTTACTTCTTACTCGGGATTCCGCACTGAGAGCTTTTACATTTATAAGGAATTTTACATAAGTGACGAGGCTTTCTCTAACGCCTCCCCCAAAGTTAAAAGGAAAGAAGCGTCCTTAATTTTTCAAGAGATTTTCCCTCAGAAGAGGAAGAAATCTTTAATCAGCGAGTGTCTTCCCAGACTTGGGATGGGGTTTTAATTATGTCTTTTATTTTTCTTTCGTTTGTTACAGAAAGCGTAGCAAACCAAAAAGAATAATTCATATTTGACATATGATGTTCCCTTCATTAAAAATGAAAGGATGGCTTCCACGGATGAATTATTGACTGAGAATAATTTCTTAGTGCCGAACAAGGAAAAAGACGACGGAATGAGGTAACTGTTAAGCAAAAAGTACATAGAAATTGGCATTTATTAACTGTTAAGCAAAAAAGTACATAGAAATTGGCATTTATTCGGATAATTAAACCGGACCTAATCAACCAAATAAAGTTGAGTTAGATACGACATACAAGCCTTAAAGACAAGAACCTATATTTTAGTCTGGAGAGAGTCGTTACATCAATCTTAACGTAACTGAAAATATAAGCGATAGCTCTGCCTAAAGAAGCTTTGGACATATTCTTGGTTTGCAGACATTCAGTGATCAAGTGACTTGTCAAAAAAAAGCTAAATAGAGATCATGATGATATACACAGACAGAAAATAACAAAATAAATTTTTTCAACCAATCAAAAGTAAGCAATTTTCCCGATACCTCAGATTCCATCACTGGTTTCCTGCAAGTAAGCAGAATGAGTCCCGTGATATAAGAGCAGTTTCACCAAGAAAATATACTCGTAATCACTCGTAAAACAGTATCATACCTGACGCGAAGGCTGATTTTGAAACCGTTCCCACTTCAGCAAATGAACCTCACGTAATATGTAGAAGCATGAATAAACAACGAAGTAGCGAACAGTTAACGGGAAAATGCCACTAGGCTTAAAACTATGAGCTTAAGCATCAAGTTTTTCATAAAGTTTATATTCCCCTGAAAAGTTACAGCCACAGTCATCCTCTAACTCTTGCATCCACAATAAGAACAAATAAACAAATTATTTAATCAATTAGTTAATTAATTAATATACAAATAAGTAAATCAATAAAATTTAGGTCATTATAGCAGTTCACAACTATCCTAGCAGAACACTCGCCTACACACTGACTACACACTTACAAACATGAAGTCAAAATCCAAAGCACCTACTACTAAATCTCCATTAGAAAACAATCTTGGAATATTTTGATTTGAGGTATCTGAGTAATAAAAAAAGAACATTTTTCCCGTCGAAGTTGGAAAGTCAGATCTGGAATTTATTTTATCTTTTCTGGTAGATGTTTGACACCCTAAAACAATGGCCATAATGTAGGCCTACTCTGCCAAGATGTAAATGTGGAAATAAACATTAATATGATGACGACAGCTTCTGTTTGCAATAATCTCTGCCGTTATCATACCACTTTATGTTCATTATCTTTTTATTTATAAGTAACTGAATATTTGCCAGAAAAGAGAAAATCAAATCCAAATTAGAATTTCCACCTTCGACCCGTGCATCGGGCTTATGTAAGTCTACTCTCGAATTCACGTCAAAATTCCTTGGAGCATTAAGGAATTCCGCACGATCAAAACGCAAGCCTGCCTTTGGTTGCCTGAGTCAGTTTAATATTCCTGTGAATAACCCAGTCGTAATAGGCTGACCATGCCCGCCTTAACAGGAGTGTAACATTATATAACCAGAGGCAGTACACGCTCCAGGGACTATAAACAGGTGCGTAACCTCCCCATAACGCTTCATAAGCGAAGCACTGTACGAGGATTCTCGCTTTAAGCCGTCACCCGCTGGTTCTGGTCTTAATGTGGGACGATGAAGAAAAGCCAGCTATGAATCTTTCAGGGCAGGTAGTCGGCGTTGTCCTAGTTTGTGTCAACATACAGGTGTTGGGATGGATGAGTTCCAGTTTACACCAACAGCGCTTAAAAAAAAAAAAATCCGGGGGTGGCGACCATCTTAAATTGTAAAAATTTTCTTCTTAAGATGCATTTTTAATAACAATAGTAGTAAAAATTTTCTTAATTAAAAAAAAAAACACCATAGTTACAAAAAAAATTATACAATGAACGTTGCTAACATTGAAAAATTGACTTCTTAGAAGCAACTATAATGATAATAACAGCCGGGAAATTTTTCTAAATTATTTACATACGAAATAAACAACTACTCGAATAATTACAAGAAAATGAACAATAAACGTCAGGAGCCGCTCTTTGAGCAGGAGCCCCTGCTGGCAGTTAGATAAAACCAAAAAAGAAGAAGAGGAGCAGTAGTAAAGAAAGGAACTGTTTTATCTGAGGAGGACAAATACGATAGCCAATTTGTGCTAGCGAAGCGAAGCCCTTGCAATCGCCCGCCGGACTTGCCTTTCCTGGTAGTGGCTTTGTTTTTATTCCCTGAAAACACAACGTCAAAATTCCTCGGCTGCAGAGGAGGAAATGCGCACAGTATGCTTTAGATTCTCGCTTTTCGTCTCGCTCCTTCACGGAATGACACTCCTTGTGGATTTCTTCTCTGTTTCTCTAGATTTGGAATGAAAGCCTATCTTTATTTCGAGACTCTCTCTCTCTCTCTCTCTCTCTCTCTCTCTCTCTCTCTCTCTCTCTCTCTCTCTCTCTCTCCATCAAGATTGATCTTCTCTCTTCACATTAGGATTTTAGTTCTATCTTTCTCCTATTCACTATTAAAATCTATCTCTCTAATTAAGCTCTCTCTCTCTCTCTCTCTCTCTCTCTCTCTCTCTCTCTCTCTCTCTCTCTCTCTCTCTCTCTCTCTCTCTCTCTCCATCAAGATTGATCTTCTCACATTACTTCAGGATTTTAGCCCTATCTTTCTCCCTCTCACTATTAAAATTTATTTCCCTCTAAATTAAGATCTCTCTCTCTCTCTCTCTCTCTCTCTCTCTCTCTCTCTCTCTCTCTCTCTCTCTCCATCAAGACTGATCTTTTCTCATCACTTCAGGACTTTAGCCCTATCTTTCTCCCTCTCACTATTAAAATTTATTTCCCTCTTATTAAGATCTCTCTCTCTCTCTCTCTCTCTCTCTCTCTCTCTCTCTCTCTCTCTCTCTCTCTCTCTACCTACCTACCTACTAACATTCAGAATTACTATTCTCTTTAGGCTATTTTCCGTCTTAGCTTAAAATGAAGTAAATCACCTCTAATAATATCAATCACAAATGTGCAAAAACATTAAAAAGGAATTTATCAACTAATATTAGCGCGCAAATTAGAGTGCAACGGAGGTCAAGGAGAGCAAAGGTAAAAGGTCACGTTATCACCAACATGTGACCACCATTCCAAGAAAAAGAAAATGACATCGAAGTATGTAAATAGAACACCACCATTCCAAGAAAAAGAAAATGACACCGAAGTATGTAAATAGAATAACAAGTCAAAGCTACATTTTGCAGAGGCCGTGTTTTTAAACGCCTTCAAATCATCATTAAACCACACTGGCAACAGGATGTAAAATTCGCCACTGTGAAGTTACACTGTTTTTGTCCACTAATTTTATTCTTACTCTTTTCCGGGATTTGAGCCTCAACTTCGTAACTTTCGAAAGCGGAACCACGAAATTGCCAAACACAATGGGATATATATATATATATATATATATATATATATATATATATATATATATATATATATACATATACATATATATATAAATATATATAATATATACTGTATATATATATATACATACATATAAATATTTATATATATACATATATAAATATATATATGCAAATATAAATATATATATACAATATATATATATATATATATATATATATATATATATATATATATATATATATATATAAATTTGACTCACATCAGGATCGAACACAGGTCTTTCAATTGAAAGGCAAGGGCGCTGCCCACTAGGTCATACAAGTCATAAAAGAATTTGGAAACTAAAGACATCTGTATCCAAGGCAATACCTGGCCAAGCTAACTGCTTGCATACCAGCGTGTTTTCCCCAACTTCCCGACTCAGCAATGACCCAATTGACAGCATTTCATTCGAATTATCCTTTCTGAGTGAATAAGATAGAAATAATCAACATACAACTTAGGTTCCAACTTCTTTTATGACTTGTATGGCGTAGTGGGCAGCGCCCTTGCCTTACAATTGAAAGACCTGGGTTCGATCCTGATGTGAGTCAGAAATTTATCTCTGTTCCACGCGTGACTGTGTTGATTATTTCTATATATATATATATATATATATATATATATATATATATATATATATATATATATATATATATATATATATATATATATAAGTCTTCACGGAGGAGCAGCAAGTTATTCAAGAAAGCTAAAAACAAACACTGAGAAATAAATGGAGCCCTCTGCCCAACAGATGGACCAAATGAGGTCGCAGGAGAGGCTCTCCAAAAATGGCGCAAACAGTTTCATGCCGGATCGTATTTAACTGCTCCATCACATCCATCACTCCCTAAACTTGAGCAAAAATCAATCCATAACTTTTATCTTCATCAAAAGTACAACAGTGACAACAACGTTTCGAGTGAAAATTGCAGAAACACATGTAGCCTTCTACCAAGGTCAAAACATCTTTAGGAAATATGTGTGTTACTATCGGAAGAGCTTCGGAAATTCTATTGTTGATCTGCTTTTATGAAACGGCTGCCTAGCCAAGAACTAGGTTGCTTCCTTCCGCCATTCAGAGCTCAAAAAAGCGAAAAGAGGGAGTTGGAGTGGTTGGACAGTAAGACAAAGTGATCCAGAAAATAAAGGAAATGAAGTTAAGTATATCTTAGTTTAACCGGACCACTGAGCTGATTAACAGCTCTCCTAGGGCTGGCCCGAAGGATTAGATTTAGTTTACGTGGCTAAGAACCGACTGGTTACCTAGCAACGGGATCTACAGCTTATTGTGGAATCCTAACCACATTATGACGAGAAATGAATTTCTATCATCAGAAATAAATTCCTCTAATTCTTCACTGGCCGGTCGGAGAATCGAACGCTGGGCCAACAAGCGTGCTAGCCGAGAGCTCTACCCTCCCCTACAATGAAGAACTAAGGAAATGAAGTACAAGTCTAGAGGTAGAACTAGACGAAACTCCCACAGTTGCACTAAAAAATAATATTTAGAGCGGTTGGACAGCTTGACTGAGGAAAGGAAGCGGGATTAGCGGTAAAGTAAAAGGCTAAAAAGTGAGTTCAGGTAGGGGCCGACCGTACGCTGCCAAAACCTTTCAGCAATGCCTACTGAGTCCTGCTCGAGGCGGACTGATGGCACTATCCCATTACGGGGTTCTTGTTATTGTTATTCAGCCGCTTTCTAGTGGTGTTTGTTTGTGGGCGGGTTTCGGTTCAGCAGAATTCACGAGGGCATTTTGGTTGGAAATATGAAGTTACTGGGAAATGAAAAGCGGCTGACTGTAAGCCCTTCATGACCTGAATACAACAAAAGGTCCTCACGTGATGGGTAGGACTTTTTGTGGGTAGGACTTTTTGTGGGTAGGACTTTTTGTCAGATGGAAAAATACATGAGCATATTGCCTGAGTGTCACATAACATATACAGAAAAAGAGCCTGCGCGACAACTTCCAGATAACTTCCTTGCAATCTTCACTGCTTCATTCAGCTCAATAATTCACCTTCAATATTCTTTTTCAGCCTAAAAGTAGATCACGGACTATAATAGCCTCCTTCTGATGTGACGAGAGATCAAACAGCTGTTGTTCGAAAAATGTCATCACAAAACATAAACGTATATTCAATAACTGACAGTGCCAGGTTTATATAAGTAGTTCAGTCTGTTTATTATAACAATCGATTTCAATGCCAGTTCTTTTTTTTTTGGTGAGCGGATGATATCAATCACACACACACACGTACGTACACACACACACACACACAAATATATATATATTATATATATAAATATATATAGATATATATTATATACATATATATACATATATGTGTGTGCGTCTGTATCTGTGTGTTAAGTGTGTATATGCGTGCTTTGTGTGGGCATACAAAAACATGCATGCATTCATTCTACACCAAAAGAAAACGGTGTTATAACTATTATCACGAGAAGAAAATTACGCCAGTCCCATCAATACCAGATATCTTTAATACAAAGTAAAAACAAAAAGTGGCAAAAGGTATCCGTCAGCTTCTATACATACGTACAGTACAGTACATTCACATTACGCTGAAAGGCACACATACGCATCCACGGAAACGCAAGGGACGAGATGAAAGGATAGGCAAATGCCTGAGCTTCCCTATCTAGCATAATCTTCGGGATAACATAACACACTCATCTCTAAGCCTCTTTCCGTCCCCCGATTAGGATGCCGGGATCCTTATGTGGGTTTAGCTCTTCGTAAGCCTATTACATTTGACAGTCATCTCCCACGTTGGGGAATCTCGCCAGCAGTACCGGCATCCTACCTCCCAACCCCATTGGGGAACGGGAGAACGGGAACACCGAAAGTGAGTTGTTTCTTCGTCTGAACAGGAATGGAAAAACTGGAACGCAAACTCTAGTACATCGGAAAAACCGGAACATCAACTAGTGTTGATCCTTAATGCGAACTGGATAAAGGAAAAGTACAACGCCAACTATGGTGGGAATTTCTTCTTACTAGAACGTCAATAAAAGTCGAGTTTTTCTTATGACGTGGAATGAGTAAACTGAAACGCCAAGAGTAGCGTTTCTTCGCACCTTCTCTAACTGGAAAACTGGAAAATGAGCGAGAACGGAGTCTCCTCATACAGATATGGTCTTGAAAACTGGAAAGCCAGCCAGAGTGCAGGTGCTTCTTGCTAACTGAACTGGAAAACAGCAAGACTGTGACTTCTATTCAAACTTTAACTGGAAAACTGGAAAGTCAGCGAGTAATGGACTGCTTCAAGCACACTGGAAAGGGTGACATCAAAAGTCAGCAAGAAGGAAGTTGCTCTGTGCAGACTGCACAATGAAAACTAGTGTACCTGCGAGTATGGCGTTCCTCCTAGTAAAGTACCGTCTCGGTATTCAGTGAATGGTTAATTTTTTTTTTGTGGACTCTTCTAAAATCAGCAGGTGATTCTTCTACCTACGGCAAATGCGTCTGTGATATTCAATGAGGTATTCCTAAACCTGTACTGTTTACACTGATCTCTGGAATATATAGGTTTCATCTAGTGAAGTCCAACAATCAACAAGACTATTGATTCTGAGAAGTTCTTGTTTCTTTTTCATTTCATTTACAGCAACGCTAATAAGCAAGCTAATTAGATAACAAACCTGCAAAAACAATAACTTTGCTGATCATAATCATCCCCACCTCCGTGAGACAAGAATAGCCTCTGTGAAATTCGCTGCTCGTCTTCCAGCTTTCCCGTCACATAGTTCCCATTTAAGTAGGTCTGGGTCTATCATCTCTTTCGGTGTCCACAGGAATCCAGTTGACACTATCACGTGCTATTCTCCCAGGGATGGTGCGAAAGACATGTCCAGACCATTTCCATCTCCCTCTCTTCATTTCCCCGTCTATTTATGTAACATGCGTAATTTCCCATTTGGTAGTATTTTTCACTCCATACTGGTATCTGGGTCCTAATATTCTCCTCAAAGCTTTATTCCCAAACTGACCAAGTCTTATAGATTATACTTTCATTGTCGATTCAGGCTATTATAGCATTACCGATCGTACCAAACTAATGTATAATCTTATTTTCGGTTTTTTGATGTTCAGATCTTATTCAGCCTTACAGTCTTTCACTGAATTCCACCTCTAACAAATACTTTCCATTCCCGACTGTCTGAGACCCTTCAGATAAACAGTTCAGATAATTTAACCCAGTGGGGCTTGAAGAAAAAAGACCTCCCCCACTTTCAAGTGATGAGAGAGAGAGAGAGAGAGAGAGAGAGAGAGAGAGAGAGAGAGAGAGAGAGAGAGAGAGAGAGAGAGAATTACTTTTAAAGACAAAAATCTTATTTCATCTACCTGTATGACTCCGCACTCTAGAGAAAAATCTGGCCTCATTATTGAATTTTTAGAAGGAGAATACTTCCTTACAGAAAAGAATGGTAACAAGCATTTTCATCTTGATGATTTTCCTTACATCCATAAAAGTAAAATCTCTCATAAATTTTGAAACATCTATTGTGTTTAGGATCAAAGCCAAAAGATATAGCTCTCTCGTTTAGGGGAAAGTCCTGACAAACGTTCCTATATTCCTCGTGTGATGAGGAAACCCTGCTATATCTCGCTCGCCTTGGAATGTAGCGAGCCACGGGGTTTCACTAAACAGTTCCCTCCAGAACAAAGGGAAACTTTCGGTGCGAATTTGTACAGCGGAGCATTAACTAAATGACAACAGATAAATGACCTAAAACAAAATCCATTAAGGCGATATGCTGAAACTATCACGATTTGTCAGGGGGTCGGATATCAGACAGGGGTGCCAAAAACTCCCATCGGGTTGCAGGCAGGCGTATCAACGTTCCGGGTGTGTTTCAGACAGGAGGGCAAACCCTTCCGTTTGTTGTCGGACAGAACTCTCAACCCCCTCTGACGATACGAAGGTCCAACAGTCATGAAAAGAATCTGCGACGAAGTCTAATTTGTCTAGGGCCTGGGGGCTGCAACACGCTGCTTGAGTTAATTCGAAGTAAATTCACAAAGGTTAAGTTAAAAGCGACTGTGGGTACATTTGCATTGCAAAGGACCAAGACTTCATTAATTCTCTTGAATTTCAGCCATGTAACCAATAACAGAGTATTCAATATGGAAGAAAAATCCAGATCAGTTAGAAATTTCGAGGAAAATCGCGATTTCTCACATTAGACAGAATTATGAAGTTCACTATCATCCTGGTTGCTTGCAATACTACGACATTTGGACAAAAGCAATACTCGTACTGTGCCCTGGATGTGTCAGACCAGATCTTTGTTGGGTCAACTGCCTTGACACGACCCCCAACCCTGCCACCCCCAGCCCCTCCAGAAAAAATTCATTTCATAGATTTCACTGTAGTATTTGCCAGGAAAATCACCAATATTGTAATGAAGTGAGTTATTCAGGGCAACATCAAATAGCTTTCCACTTGTGTGTCCCTCCTTTTATAAAAGCGAGAGCGCCTTTGCAACAATAAAACAGCATATGAATATTTACAAAAAAGAAGGAAACGGAGAAAGAAATCGATATGGTTATGTTAACTACCAATATTACTTAATAAAGTGACGAAGCTTGTAACAGAATAGTTACTGGATTGCAGTCCTGGGCATCTCTTGAAATAATTCACCATATGACTGTAAAAATTTACGGGACGATGTATAAGGCTTATGGCGACATAAAAAGAGAGACCGGAGCTCGATCCCACGGAGAAGGAACGACTTAACTCCACATCATTAAAAATTCATTGTTCATCTTTTGAACTAAGCAGTAAACTATGTACCAGGTTGTTAGTTGAAGGCAAGGCTGGCATTACGGTACGGTACGGAGTACGGTACGGTACGTTGATATTTAGTCTGTATGTACGGTACGGAATTACGGTACGATAATTTTACCAAAGTACAGTACGATACGATTCAGGTACGGAAAAAATGGGCAAAATTCCGTACCGTACCGTACCTTAGGCTTGGATATATCACTAAGCAATTACTAATGCATGTTTGGCCGCTCCAGTGACTGCAAGTACTGTAGATCGCTAATACTTACCATTTCAGTTTGTAACATACCATGCGCGCGCGCGCGCGTGTGTGTGTATGTGTGTGTGTGTATGTTTGGAATTCCTTAACTAACATGTGTATGTCTGTTTGTAATTCTTGAAGTACCACGTTACAAACGTTTACAGCATCAATATATAATCCCATTGCTGTTACTGTTGATACTATCACCATCATCATCATCAAAAATCATTATTATTATTATTATTATTATTATTATTATTATTATTATTATTATTATTATTATTATTACAAGTGAATATATACACATGTACATGTAAAGTCCCTTTGCTAATGTACACCTGTCAACATTGAAATTTTCATAAAGCGGGGATTTTACTGAAGTAGATTCAGTTTGCTTGTAGTATGATAAAAGTACGGAATTACGGTACGTTATTTTTACCGTACTGTACGGTACGGAAAAATAATTGAGGGTACGGTACGAAATTACGGTACGGTATTTTAACCAGGTACGTAGTACGGAACAACATTCCGTATCGTACCGTACTACCAGCCTTGGTTGAAGGTGATGAGTTTCAGCCATGGTGGAATGAAGGTATAAGGCTCGCAGCTACACCAGAAATGACTTGCTGGTGCCACCTCTCAGTGGAAAAAGCATACGGTAATATATACATTCCCTTTTCCCTCATGCAGGAGGCGACGCCATAAGGGTACAGCCTTCCGGTTTCTCAGCAGTCTTTCAGATATGAAGTTGCTAGCCCCTGCCCTTTTTCTTGATACCAGCAGACCTAGCTGAGTGGATTGGTGGGCGACAGGCCATGAGCGAACTGCGAACCTTATCCCTTTTGAGTTTTCTGTAAAAGAAAACTATTGTGCCGGCTTTGTCTGTCCGTCCACACTTTATTCTGTCCGCACTTTTTATGTCTGCCCTCAGATCTTAAAAACTACTGAGGCTAGAGGGCTGCAAATTAGTACGTTGATCATCCACATTCCAATTATCAAACGTACCAAATTGCAGCCCTCTAGCCTCAATAGTTTTCATTTTATTTGAGGTTAAAGTTAGCCATAATCGTGCTTCTGGCAACGATATACGATAAGCCACCACCGGGCCGTGGTTAAAGTTTCATGCGCCGCGGCTCATACAGCATTATACGGAGACCACCGAAAGATAGATCCATTTTCGGTGGCCTTGATTATACGAGGTACAGAAAACTCGTTTCTTCGGCGCATTTTTTTACTTTTTGAGGGTGGCACCAGATGGGATCATCCGTAAGTTTCTTAACACCGGGTATACAAGGGGTTAGACTGCTGGCCTCATACCCAACTCTATTAAATGACGATGGGGGGTTATAGGATATACCCGAAGGTCACTGAACAGTCCCAGTGATATTTAGCTCTAATGATTGCATGTTGAACGGCGAAGACTAACACGTTATAGCCATGTAAATAATTAAATGAAATATGAAAAAGATTCTTTTCAATAACATGAATTAACAAAAAAAAGGGAGTGCTCAGAAACCTGTGTAATTGAAGTTTCGAACAATTAACCCTTGACAAATTGGTAGGCGGAAAGAGACCTCTAAATGAACTCCACGATTTTCCCAGAAGGGTCATAGACGAGCTCCACGTGCAAAATAAATAAAGAGGGGACTCTGTTGTGGAACACTTCTCTCATTTAAATCCAAAACATTTTAGTGACAACTTCAGAGTCACAATAACGTTAGCTAAACGGTCGTCCTGTATTGACTTTCTGTACGAACTCCTACACACAAGAACTTAATTTCATTTCTTAAACGACAGAAAAACTTTGAAAGGTTACGAGACTTCTGATATTTCTCCTTGTCCAGATAAGCGTGTCTGCTGTTGGCCAGGTTGTGTGTACGGGCTAACTCGTGTACGTACGTACATCCGTGACTAAATCATTAAGCGAGCCATCCGGTACCACATGAGGAGTAAAAATAGCAAGGTCATTAAACAGAGAAAAAGCAGAGAAAAAACGTAAACGAGAGGTCCTCTCGGCAAAAGCACGGTCGTATTAAAGAGAAACTGTAGGTTTCCCATCGTTCCCAGCGAGCGTCCGCTGGATTTGAAAAGCTTCTGCTTTCGGGATTTAGAGTAAAAGGTTCTCTGGTTGAAAAGAGTAACAATAATAAAGAAATATTAATGCTCGTTGAGAAATGTAAGTAATGGATTAAAGAGTAGCCGCTGACGGATCTTTACAAAGGAAGTTTTCAAAATGCTGAAAGAAACGGTTCTCGAGTACTGGTCTCTACCATTTGAAAAACGACTATTTTCTGCTTTTAAAAATTGAATGCTTTCATGGATTTGAAGAAATAACGGTTGCCGAATATAAGAAAGAGTAACTTTCCCGATGATGAAAAGTATACGTCTTTGAAATTCGAAAAGTAGATTTCTAAAGTAAAGGACAAGTTGAAAAAGTCCACGGGTCTTCATGAATCTGAAATGCGTAACGATTAGAATGTGTAGACTTATGAGGAAGCACTTCTCAAGTCCTTAGAAGAACTAGTTGTTAAATATTATACGATTAAGAATTCAAACAACAAGAGAAATCAGTAGGAAGCGAGTTAAGGAAATCAGGAATTCGGTCAATAGGTTATTCACGCTTGTGTGTTCTCTTGGAAATATTTAAAAGATGACACACGCAACGGTGGTTTCACGCTCTCGCCTTTAACAGGATATTTTTTCACCTGGATTACCTGGCTGCAATAAAGGAGGAGGTTTCGACAGTAACCATTTTGTCCGGTATGATCTGGAGGAGTGTTTTCTGGCTGCAATAAAGGAGGAGGTTTCGACAGTAACTATTTTGTCCGGTATGATCTGGAGAAGTGTTTTATGATCTGGAGGTACGATCTGTTTTCTGGCTGCAATAAAGGAGGTTTCGACAGGATGTTTCGACAGTGTTTTCTGGCTGCAAAAAGGAGGAACTATTTTGTTCGGTATGATCTGGAGGAGTGTTTTCTGGCTGCAATAAAGAAGGATGTTTCGACAGCAACTATTTTGTTCGGTATGATCTGGAGGAGTGTTTTCTGGCTGCAACAAAGAAGGATGTTTCGACAGCAACTATTTTGTTCGGTATATCTGATCTGGATGATCTGGAGAAGTGTTTTCTGGCTGCAATAAAGGAGGAGGTTTCGACAGTAACTATTTCTGTCCGGTATGATCTGTGTTTTCTGGCTGCAACAAAGAAGGATGTTTCGACAGCAACTATTTTGTTCGGTATGATCTGGAGGAGTGTTTTCTGGCTGCAACAAAGAAGGATGTTTCGACAGCAACTATTTTGTTCGGTATGATCTGGAGGAGTGTTTTCTGGCTGCAACAAAGAAGGATGTTTCGACAGCAACTATTTTGTTCGGTATGATCTGGAGGAGTGTTTTCTGGCTGCAACAAAGAAGGATGTTTCGACAGCAACTATTTTGTTCGGTATGATCTGGAGGAGTGTTTTCTGGCTGCAACAAAGAAGGATGTTTCGACAGCAACTATTTTGTTCGGTATGATCTGGAGAGGAGGTTTCGGACTATTTTGTGTATTCTGGAGGAGTGTTTTCTGGCTGCAACAAAGAAGGATGTTTCGACAGCAACTATTTTGTTCGGTATGATCTGGAGGAGTGTTTTCTGGCTGCAACAAAGAAGGATGTTTCGACAGCAACTATTTTGTTCGGTATGATCTGGAGGAGTGTTTTCTGGCTGCAACAAAGAAGGATGTTTCGACAGTAACTATTTTGTTCGGTATGATCTGGAGGAGTGTTTTCTGGTGTTTTCTGGCTGCAACAAAGAAGGATGTTTCGACAGCAACTAGTGTTTTCTTTTGTTCGGTATGATCTGGAGGAGTGTTTTCTGGCTGCAACAAAGAAGGATGTTTCGACAGCAACTATTTTGTTCGGTATGATCTGGAGGAGTGTTTTCTGGCTGCAACAAAGAAGGATGTTTCGACAGCAACTATTTTGTTCGGTATGATCTGGAGGAGTGTTTTCTGGCTGCAACAAAGAAGGATGTTTCGACAGCAACTATTTTGTTCGGTATGATCTGGAGGAGTGTTTTCTGGCTGCAATAAAGAAGGATGTTTCGACAGCAGGTTTCGACAGTAACCATTTTGTTCGGTATGATCTGGAGGAGTGTTTTCTGGCTGCAACAAAGAAGGATGTTTCGACAGCAACTATAAAGGAGGAGGTTTCGACAGTTCGGTATGATCTGGAGGAGTGTTTTCTGGCTGCAACAAAGAAGGATGTTTCGACAGTAACTCTTTTGTTCGGTATGATCTGGAGGAGTGTTTTCTGGCTGCAACAAAGAAGGATGTTTCGACAGCAACTATTTTGTTCGGTATGATCTGGAGGAGTGTTTTTCTGGCTGCAACAAAGAAGGATGTTTCGACAGTAACTATTTTGTTCGGTATGATCTGGAGGAGTGTTTTCTGGCTGCAACAAAGAAGGATGTTTCGACAGCAACTGATCTGGAGGAGTGTTTTTTTTCGACAGTAACTATTTTGTCGGTATGATCTGGAGGAGTGTTTTCTGGCTGCAACAAAGAAGGATGTTTCGACAGCAACTATTTTGTTCGGTATGATCTGGAGGAGTGTTTTCTGGCTGCAACAAATAAAAGGATGTTTCGACAGCAACTATTTTGTCCGGTATGATCTGAGTGTTCTAAAGGAGGAGGTGTTTTCTGTGTATGATCTGCAACAAGAAGGATGTTTCGACAGTAACTATTTTGTCCGGTATGATCTGGAGAAGTGTTTTCTGGCTGCAACAAAGAAGGATGTTTCGTCCATGATCAACTATTTTGTTCGGTATGATCTGGAGGAGTGATCTTTTCTGGCTGCAACAAAGAAGGATGTTTCGACAGCAACTATTTTGTTCGGTATGATCTGGAGGAGTGTTTTCTGGCTGCAACAAGAAGGATGTTTCGACAGCAACTATTTTGTTCGGTATGATCTGGAGGAGTGTTTTCTGGCTGCAACAAAGAAGGATGTTTCGACAGCAACTATTTTGTTCGGTATGATCTGGAGGAGTGTTTTCTGGCTGCAACAAAGAAGGATGTTTCGACAGCAACTATTTTGTTCGGTATGATCTGGAGGAGTGTTTTCTGGCTGCAACAAAGAAGGATGTTTCGACAGTAACTATTTTGTCCGGTATGATCTGGAGGAGTGTTTTCTGGCTGCAATAAAGAAGGAGGTTTCGACAGTAACTATTTTGTCCGGTATGATCTGGAGGAGTGTTTTCTGGCTGCAATAAAGGAGGAGGTTTCGACAGTAACTCTTCTGTCCGGTATGATCTGGAGGAGTGTTTTCTGGCTGCAATAAAGAAGGAGGTTTCGACAGTAACTATTTTGTCCGGTATGATCTGGAGGAGTGTTTTCTGGCTGCAATAAAGAAGGATGTTTCGACAGCAACTATTTTGTTCGGTATGATCTGGAGGAGTGTTTTCTGGCTGCAACAAAGAAGGATGTTTCGACAGCAACTATTTTGTTCGGTATGATCTGGAGGAGTGTTTTCTGGCTGCAACAAAGAAGGATGTTTCGACAGTAACTATTTTGTTCGGTATGATCTGGAGGAGTGTTTTGGCAGAGTTTCTCCTAAGAATCTGACAAGTAATTAGGTTCGATGTATTTACTTGTATGCGAGTAAATACATCGAAGTAGTTAGACAACTATCGACTACTCTTGGTAGTTACTCCACGCCCGACAGCTAAAGATGGAAAACTGCTGTTTTTTTTTTTTACTTACAAAGAAAGCCTAGGTTTCAAAGTACAAAAAGATTTGGAAATGTGCAGCTTTGAAGGTTAAACACAACAGTTTTGTTTATACACTACTATATACAAATATTATGAAAAGTTTAGATACAGATCGGAAGAATTCTCCAATCTACGAAACACACTAGACAATAGGGTATTGCATTTACCTAAATACGTTATATTTCCATACTGAAAAACGCAGACATATAACCCTCAGTTCTTTTAAACGGTGGCTTATAATGAAGGTATATGCCAAGGTTTTAAGACCTCAAAATTATATCTTAAATATACAATTTAATAGAACACTCCCTTCTCAGTATGGAAATGATAATATATAGGCAAATACAGTATCGTATTTTCAATGAACCATTCGTTCAAAGTTAGAGAATTCCTTGGATCTGTATCCAAACTTCTCAAGAATATTTATATATAGTAGTATATATTCTACAACTGTTCTGTTTAGCCTTCAAAACTGCACATTTCCAAATAATAGCTATAGGTTCCCTTTACGTGAGATTTTAATAATCAGAAATGTTTGGTTCGCTTCAAGAAACAAGCAAAGTCCAATGAAAGGAAAATCTGCGAAGTACGAGCAAGAATCCACACTTGGATGTTGTCAAGTAAATGCAGGGAACTGACAAGCTTACTGATAGAAAGTATTCTTAAACGACTTACAAACATCTACCCACACATCAGTCTTTCTAACTATCTACCTGTCTACAAGCACAAACACAGTTATATATATATTATATATATATATATATATATATAATATATATATATATATATATATATATATATATATATATATATATATATATATATATATATATATATATATATATATATATATATATATATATATATATATATATACTGTATGTATGTATGTATGTATGTATGTATGTATGTATGTATGTACACTATGACAACAAAAACAGGCAAAAATATATCCTAGTTGATGAATACAGGTATGAGCCGCGTACAAGTGGGGATTATAAATCAGCCGGTACACGCAAGTCTTGTAAAATAAGAAAGCCAATACATTTACTGATCTGACCTTCTTATTACATATACATATCACAAACGTGTTGAAAACAAGTCGACGACTGTAAATGGACAACGAACCTTTTACAAACTGAATTAGATTAAATATAGAATTCAGGCCAAAGGCCAAGCACTGGGACCTATAAGGTCATTCAGCGCTGAAACGGAAATTAACAGTAAAAGGTTTGAAAGTGTAACAGGAGGAAAACCTCGCAGTTGCACGATGAGTCAATTGTTAGGAGAGGGTGGAAAGTAAGATGGAAGATATAGAATATGAAAGGAGGTACAGTTAAAGGAGCGAAAGGGGTTGCAGCTAGGGACCCAAGGCAAGCTGCAAAGAACCTTAAATAATGCCTACTTTTACAAATGCTTGATAATCATATGAAGCCATGGGCAGAACTACCAGTAAGTCGTTGACTTGCATTCAATCTGTTTGAGATGTGTGTACAATATGTCGCCGACATGTGTTTATGACATATTTTACTATAATGTAGCTGCTCCCTTAGAGATCATTCTCCTGATTATCATTTCTCGGTATAATGTGGTTCGGATTCCACAATAAGCTGTAGGTCCCGTTGCTAGGTAACCAATTGGTTCTCAGCCACGTAAAATAAGTCTAATCCTTCGGGCCAGCCCTAGGAGAGCTGTTAATCAGCTCAGTGGTCTGGTTAAACTTAGGTATACTTAACTTAACACGATGGAAGTGGCTCGTTTGTCTATCTAGTAGCAAATATAACAGACGAAGGTAGGACGAGAGAGAGAAGCTAAATCACAGAATAGCTGAAGCAAGAAACGTGGCAGCGTGCGTGAAAAAATGAGGAAGAGAACTGAATTGTCTATGGAACAAAGGTGGGACTGTATGAAGGGATTTTTCAGCCAACTTGCCTCAACGGAAGTGAAGTGTGGATGTTGAATGTGGATGGAAGAGAAAGGTTAAAGTTGTTAAGATATGCTGTTTGCATAGTATTTACTGTGTAGTTTGCATAGTACTTACTGTGTAAGACAGTGTAAAAAAATGTAGACAGATGGAAGCAGTAAAAAGGTTAGCATCCGTGAGAGAATAGATCACAGTATTTTCAGGTGGTTCAGTCAAATAGGTGGAATGGACGATAAAAGGTTGGCGAAAGCAGCATGTGATTCAAAACTGTTCTTGGTAAGGAGAGAAGGGCCCAGAAACGGTTAAACAGATGGTGTGTACGATATATTGGAAAGGATGGGCCTTAGTACACTTGAAGCGCAAGAAGGTATGTAAGACAGTCATGTGAATTCGCTACGCATTTTGCAGTATGTATGTGGCAGTGACGATTTGGTTACTTTAAATCTGTAGCCATCCCCTGTTAGGGTACACGGCTTAACGTTGCGCGCACACACACACACACACACACATATAAATATATATATATATATATATATATATATATATATATATATATATATATATATATATATATATATATATATATATATATATATATATATATATATATATATATATATATATATATATATATTATATACACATACATATATTATATATATATATATATATGAATATATATATATTTAAATATATATATATATATATATATATATATATATATATATATATATATATATATATATGTATAAGTATAAAACGTTCCTGGCCCTTCGTTCAATTTCGTTCCTGCATCAAAACTGAAAACCGAATAAATCGCTTCCATCTGGTGCAAAATTCCAGTATGCCGAGATCTTTAAAATTTGCCCTAAAGGCAGCAAAGTTCTCCATCTTGCACATGATAGGAATCTTTCTTTGTTGTTTGACCTCTCTCTCTCTCTCTCTCTCTCTCTCTCTCTCTCTCTCTCTCTCTCTCTCTCTCTCTCTCTCTCTTTTCAAACACACTGGCATTTTCTGCCTCCAGCGCTCTCTCTCTCTCTCTCTCTCTCTCTCTCTCTCTCTCTCTCTCTCTCTCTCTCTCTCTCTCTCACACACACACACACACACACACAAACACACGTACACACTATCACTCAGTCTCTTATAACTGGTCCGTAACCTTTATTTTGTTTCTTTTTTCTTCCCGAATATTCCACGCGTCTGCATTTTTCCCTAGTTGTCTTCGTTTCACGGTTGAAAAGGAAAAGCAAGAGACATTTTTCGCAGAGAACCCTCTGATCCGCGTTTCGTTTTCAAGTGTTAAGATTCGCAAGAGCAAATGACCTTTCCCTCGAGTAAAGTAGAGTTCGCGAACTAAAGAGGATCACTTTCACGAGCAAAATATCATCAAGTTATACCGAAGGAAAAATGCTTCTTTATTTATTTATCTTTACTCGGTATTCAGTACTTTGTTTATTCACTTATTCATTAAGATATTTACTTTCCCATTACGCGAAGAAGGTCAGGTGAGAACAGTGATGTCTTTACATAAAAACGCTCTCAAGAAAAAAAAAAAGTAAAAATTGAGCCGAAGTTTCTTTGGCGCAATCAAGTTTTCTGTGCAGCGGATAATACTGTATGAGCCGCGGCCAAGAAGCTTTCAGCCACGGTCCGGTGGTGGCCTGTCCTACAGCGTTGCCAGACGCACAATTATGGCAAACTTTAACCTTAAATAAAATAAAAACTGCTGAGGATAGAGGGCTGCAATTTGGCATGTTTGATGACTGGAGGGTGGGTAATCAACATACTAATCTGCATCCCTCTAGCCTCGGCAGTTTTTAAGGTCCGAGGGCGAACAGGAAAAAAGTCTCAATCCCAGGCATACAAATATGGCCAGCTGAGTGCCCCATCACTGTCAAGAGGAACAACGCAATAATGTGATAAAAATTAGAAAACGCATTACGAGATTGACTGCCTGCAGATTCCCCTTGCAGAACTTACACTGGTATTCAGAAGGGAATTAGAGCCTTTTAAGATATCAGCTATTAATGGAAACACTACCAGTGTGAGGTTTAAAGCCTTGTTCAAATGAATGACTTGGATAAACGGAACATGGAAGAAGTTGTTGAAGAAGTGAAGAAAAAGAGAAAGAGTAAGAGAGGGTTATTGATAGCCGCACATGACGCAGGGAAAAGGGCAGATGTAGAACCGTTAACTATAGTGTATGAAGTAATGTGGAAAAAACTGCAAAAATTAATGAGTGTTTTACCGTAATAACAGCCAGTTACAGAAATGCTTTGCATCTCTGAGTATCATGAAATACAAAGCAACAGCGCTGCCTTAGTCTGCTGAGGCAAGTTGCAACAAAGAGATAATTAGTATATGTTTAGACTTCATACATACAAATTCACACACACACACACA
The DNA here is from genome assembly GCF_040412425.1 of Macrobrachium rosenbergii. NCBI lineage: Eukaryota > Metazoa > Arthropoda > Malacostraca > Decapoda > Palaemonidae > Macrobrachium > Macrobrachium rosenbergii. The sequence continues at coordinate 18,448,718 of NC_089744.1, forward strand.
TATATATATAGCCTATATGTGCAATCAAATATCAAATCACAAATACCCCTTAAAATCGAATTCATCTCACCAGGCGCATAGCTCACACGAAAGAGGCATTACATAAGAGAAGTTCGCCCACTCTGGGTTTGTATACAGGGATGGCAGTGACTTTCCTTTCGGCCATCCATAGGGTTATAAGTTACTTCGACCTTAGTACATAATTGCATTCCGTCGAATTCGGGTTCTTTACGCAGAATCGAAATTAACTCATCTCTACCATGATAGTTAAGTGAGAGGTCTGCAATGGGTAGCTATTACTGACAGTTGTTACCAATTCATCCGCAACCTTTTTATACACCCAAATAAAATATAAATAAAATTCACATAGACAAAGCATGAAATTCCTGCTTAAAAATCTCCATAGCAATAGCTGCTAAGTATATCCATCAAACAAGTTCACCAGCCAATTGCCTCTATCTTACACAAAATCTAGCAATTTTTACACAGTGGGACCCTTTTGTATCAGGACTTATTTCAGCTATCTATTTAACTTTCTGTCTCCTATTCCATCTTCCTCTCATAATTTACGAATTATTTACCATTTTCATAACCCCGTTTTCCTCCATTCTTTCCACGTGACCAAACCTTCTTTAAACTTCATTTGCCAAATCTTCGTTGAACCTCCCCATTTCTCACCCTTTCAACCATTCTTACTTTACATAACACGCACCTCAACCAATTCAGTCTCTTCTTTCACCTGCATTCAACATCCACACTTCAGTTCCATACAGGAGAATGGGCTCGACTGTTCCTTCATGTGCCAAGTTTTGCTTTCATAGACAATTCTCGTTTCCTTCAGATCTTTTGCAAAAATTCTACTGCCTTCCTTGCCTTACCTACTGTGATTCATCTACTATCATCTATTAGTTAGTCCCTAATCCCTACAAACACCAGGCACTTCAATTTTTTCACCGTCCATCTAAAATACTATTCTTCACTTCATCTTCCTGGTTTTTATATAGTTGCCCTTACAAGTTTATAGTATTTTGCTAATATATACAGTATATATATACTGTATATATATATATATATATATATATATATATATATATATATATATATATATATATATACTGTGTATGTTAGCAAAATGCTGTAAACTTGTATATATAAAAACCAGAAGATATGAAGAATAGAATTTTGGATGGACAGTGACAAAATTGAAGTGCCTGATGCTTGTAGGAATTGGGGACTAACTAACAGATGTCTGTATGTATATGTACATATAAAAATATATATTAATATATATACATATATATAATATATTAGAAAAATATGTATGTATATCTATATATGCATATATATTATGCATACATGTTGCATATGAAAAACAACAACAGTATACAGGAAACCTGACGCGCAATAAGAAATACAAACAAAGCTACGCCGGAACCAGAGAGCGAAGAGCACCTCTTATGCAAACCAGACCCCTCGCCCAGCCAAACATCTTAATTCATTAAGAGAAAAACGGTTGCTCTATTCAGCGCCTACACGGCCCCAGGGGACACAAGTGAACCAGGTTAACCAAACAGATCGACGCGGAGGCGGGGAGGTATCAAAATAAGGCTACGTCTGATGCGAAGCAGTCGTAGTCCAGCGGGAATTAAATGATCAACATGCATGGATGTACAGCGCAGAAATTTGTCTCGTACAATCTTATCCCACGCACTCCCCCCACAATCCCGACCCCGCCTTATAACCACGTGGTGGTGTTGTAGGATATCATCCTGGATGGAGTATGGTCCCTTTTTCCCTACGGTGCGTTATAGGATTCCTTCCTGCGTGTGATCTACTCTCACTCTCAACAGTGGTTTACCTTACTGTAGTTTAACCAGACCACTGAGCTGATTAACAGCTCTCCTAGGGCTGGCCCGAAGGATTAGATTTATTTTACGTGGCTAAGAACCAATTGGTTACCTAGCAACGAGACCTACAGCTTACTGTGGAATCCGAACCACATTACAGCGAGAAACGAATATCTATCACCAGAAATAAATTCCTCTAATTCTTCAATGGCCCGCCGGAGTCTCAACAGTGGTACATCTCGGGGGAGGACCCAGGGACCCTTGGTAAAACATTCATTTACATGGGTAATAACATCGGGCAGGATGGCTTATGATGATAATAAACTGACAATTGTCTCTTTTTAGTGTGTAAGCATCGGAATATTAGGTCAAGCATATACGTTTTATGGAAATAAAGGTTTACTTTTGAGTTGTTACAGATTATATGTAGATTCTTCTGCGAAATCTGAATAATAATAATAATAATAATAATTATTATTATTATTATTATTATTATTATTCAGAATATGCACGTTTCCAGTATTGAAGAAGTTTACAAGGCAATCAGCTTGCCTTATGGACGCTATCCCAGCAAGCTGATTGCCTTACAAGCTTCTTCAATACCGAAAATGTGCATTCTTTAAATAATAATAATAATAATAATAATAATAATAATAATAATAATAATAATAATAATAATAATAATAAACCATAGAAAAAGGCAACAACACTGGCTTTTTGCCCAACCGCCTGACAGACGTTGTATCTCGTAAACATTCCGTGAAACACACAAATTACACAACTGCAAGACCAGTCGAGACGACTTTGTGTATCTATGTTTCCTTATATTTTCATTGTTTTAAAATACTTGTATCTGAGTTTCGATATTTTATCTTGTGTTTCGATTTTCGGTAAGTTATGTTCCGTTCACTGAATACTCATGCTGAAAAAAGAAATCATCCATAAAATCGTTGACAGGGACGATAACAAAAGAACAGCCATGAAATAGCAGTTCAAATAATTTATATTTCAAAGTTACATACATTATGCAAGCGACGGGAATTATCCGATTTTCCGATGAAGACTTCTTTTTTTCATCGGTGATGCTACCAAGCATCGCGTTAGGAGATGACACGTGTCCCCAGTCAAACTAAACAACTCTCTAGGACATGGAGATAGATATTGTTGCTCTAGTACTACTACAGAAGTTTTGTGACTTCTCTTCCTGTGCAACATACCACAATGCACTCGTGTCATTCCTTTACCTCAAGAGAACCCGTCTTTGAATTTCATGTGCTTTCAAATGGTCGATATTGCCAATCTGGTGAATGGTAATCACTACACCATAGCACTCCTCTTGACATTCCGTCAACTTCTGGCTCCTCCCTTCTTCTTCTTTTAGATAAAAGCTGGCCATATGGCAGCATAGGCTCTGTCCATATGGCGCCCCGTAGGTGTGGTAAGGTGTGAAAGGGATCAGGTGGACTGGTTTTTAGACCTGTGGAGACGCTCTTAGTGGCCCCTTTCGTTTTTTTAACTTTTCATATTATCGACAGTCAGTTCCAGAAACATTCTCCAATTTACAGAAGCCCAGTCATGAGCAGATTCCAGATCTACCACTTATTCATCATCTACATTCAACATCTCAAAATACTCATTCCTTAAACGCACTGTAGAATTTCTCTAATCAGCATCTCTCCATTTGAATCTTCTACTTTAAGGCTCATTTGCTCATTAACCTTTTCGTCTATGCGCTCGCATCCCTCAGGAGCAACACCATTCTCTACACAAAGTTCTCGTTCATAATTAAGTTCCCTCTTTCAGTTTATCCTTAGCTGAACTAATCTTCTACTTACTTATCTCAACATGACCCTCCAGCCTAACGGCAAATGCACTTCAAGCAATCTCTTTTTTTTTTTATAGTAAATGTATCAACTATCCCACCATGTGTTTTCCTTCCTCTTCCCGTATATCTCTGTGGAAGTAAGTATTCACTGCTGTCCACTAAAACTATCGTTCAGCCTTAAAAATTCCTGTCTGTCACCAAATATGCATCAAGTCTAGTCTATGTTAACCTACGCACTTCCTTCTCGTGAAACTAAGTATGTCTTAAGTACATTTGTAACACTTCCTGAGCCGTCCTCTGCAACTGGCAGTACCTTCCACTTACACTTTTGCTTCAACAAAGAAATGATCACTTACACTCCCAACCTATACTATTCTTGCTGTTACATTCATCTATTATTTTTCCATCTCCGCTACAGTCTAACATAATCAAACAGTTTTAATCACCATTTTCTCTCTCTTAAGTATCTCGAATAGTTTTTTTTTTTTTTTTGCCACATTTTTACAAAGCTCTGGACAAGATCCGCGTTTTGGATACAGTTCTGCCACTCCAAAACTGACAATTATGCTTCTTTTCCCCTACATCTAAATCCACAAACAAGCCAGTCATCACAAATACCCATCTCCTTTTCTAAAGTCCGCTAGAAATTTTGACGCCATTTAGGTTCAAAGCTCATTCAAAGCCATATTCTGACTCTTCCATAACGTTTTATTTCATTCTCAAGTTTCCATTTGCATAGATGCTTATACGTTCCTTTACCTATCAGAAGATATCTAGGGTTTTCCCAACCTAGCTAGGATGTATCGATTATCGCATGGTAGTTAGTTGTGAAAACCAGCAAGTGCCAAATTAAAATGAGTCTAATCCTTCGGGCCAGCCCTAGGAGAGCTGTTAATCAGCTCAGTGGTCTGGTAAAACTAAGGTATACTCTTTTTTTTCCTGATACCCCAAGAAACTTTCCATTTAAATTTCATTCGTTGAAGTATTTTCATATTATCTTATCTGTGTTACACTCAGTTTACCAACAATATCCAAGGAATTGCACATGCGCAGCTTGTCACATGTCCCTACAGTTTTCATAACAATAAAAGTACCCTTTCCCTTATCATAAGAACAGTCACTTTTTTTTAAATGCCACATTTAGCAGTTTCTCCTTCGACACATTCAACATACTGTACGTTTCTTCTTTACTGTGCCACATTAGTTAGACCTAATATTTTACCAATTAGTACGACCTAATAGTTTACCAGTTAGTTAGACCTAATAGTTTACAATTTGTTAGACCTAACAGTTTACCAATTTGTTAGACCTAATAGTTTACCAATCAGTTATACCTAATATTTTACCACTTAGACCTAATAGTTTACCAGTTAGTTAGACCTATTATTTTACCACTTAGTTAGACCTAATAGTTTACCAGTTAGTTAGACCTAATAGTTTTACCAATCAGTTAGACCTAATAGTTTACCAATTAGTTAGACCTAATAGTTTACCAATCAGTTAGACCTAATAGTTTACCAATTAGTTAGACCTAAAAGTTTACCAGTCCGTTAGACCTAACAGTTTGCTAATTAGTTAGACCTAATATTTTACCATTTCCCTGGGGTTTTGCGACAAAAATGACGAGCAAGGTCATGCTAACTCCATATCCCTGGACACTTGTGGATAGTATAGTTCTGATGTCCTAAAGTCCTAAAGGGGCAACAATATGGTTCTTGCCTTAAAAGAGGAACCTCTTGAAATTGTTGTGCATTTCCTGCTCCAAGGAACCTCTGCTCATTACAGACACTTTTAGTAATGACCAAGCATTGCTGGTATTACAGGGAAAAGGTCTGTGCTAGATTCATTCACACACTCATTCACACACAAACATAATCTGGACACCTTTATATATGTATATATATATACTTATATTTATAAACATATATAAAGTAACTAAAACATCATACAGAGGTATTTGATTAAAGCATATAATATATATATATATATATATATATATATATATATATATATATATATATATATATATATATATATATATATATATATCAACTACGTTTACATTAGGACAGATAATTAAGATTGAGAGATCTTAGTACATAGCGTTCTTTTAACAATAATGACGTTACAGTCGATCAGGAAATGAGAAAAATCTTGGTCAGCTTTACCACATACTTTATGAATTCTGAAGAAACGTCTCAGCAGTGTTACCATATGTGAAAAGCACGTAATTTCCAGGTCAGAAAAATTTACCATAGAAACAATGACAAGGGTGAATTGCACCACGGTAGCTGTCTTTTCCTATTGGATTGAATTGAACTGAATATAGAATTTAGGTCAAAGGCTAAGCACTGGGACCTATGAGGTCCCTCAGCGCTGAAACGGAAATTCACAGTAAAAGGTTTGAAAGGTGTAACAGGAGAAAAAAACCTCGTCACTATGATTCAACTGTTAGGAGAGGGTGGAAAGTAAGATGGAAGAAAGAGAATATGAAAGGAGGAGCAGTTAATGGAACGAAACGGGTGGCAGCTAGGGGCCGAAGGCACGGTGCAAAGAAGCACGCCGTCACTATACACACAAGTGAACTTTGTACAAGAAAGTAGCTCACTCACTCTCTCTCTCTCTCTGACAAGAAAGCAACTCTCTCTCTCTCTCTCTCTCTCTCTGTTTTCTACTTCGTTTCCTTTTTCGCCCTGTTCCATCATGGCGGCGTCCCTCGTGTCGTCGCTCTGCATTCACTGCCTCTGATTTGGAAGGGAGTAAACAGCGCGGGAGAGCGAGGCAGCTCTAATCCTCCCTGATTAGTTGCGTCAGGCACTGGACATTTTAGATCTGGGATCCAAAGGTTATTGCCCCACGATCCTACTTTTATTGTATATAAATGATTAAATCACCGTTTGGCAAGATATATCAACTACAAAGTAACTTGGCTTATCTTAAAGGTATTTGTATCCCTACTTCATGTTTTGACTTACTAATGGTTGATAGAAATAGATGAGCAATAATATGAAGTTCGCATGTTATTTCATTACCAATCACCTATTCATATATCGTCTTCGCTCACGTGCATTTAGGTAAACATGAATACATGCATAGACATAGTGTCCCAAATGTCGCACAGACACGAACAAACAAACGTTTCTAGACATACACTTTACTGAGAGAGAAACTATTACACAACATCGCACCGATATACATATGTAAATCTACCTGATACCTGTGGCAAGGGCTGACTACTTCTCCTCTAGTGTCTGCTTGTAAATTCGCACTAAAAATGGAAGGAAAAAGGGGGTCACGCGTGTGCGTACGCGCGCGAATGAAGTAACTGAGGGTACGGAACATCTTACAGAGGGGTCGTATTATTGATTTGGAAGCAAAGTTTGAATGTACCAAAGGCTGCTGTTTGTTAAGTTCCTTCAGAGGGCAATATGTTTTAGGAAATAGCCAACTGGATCTTAGGGAAGGTGTTTACATAACTGATGATTAGTTATTAACAGTAAACCAGAACCATACAATTCAGTCTATCCCCGTAAAGGAACATCAATATCTACGCCAATTTCACTTATGAACATGACAGGGAAGCCGAAACGAGAGCATCTTTCACGAGGCCCACACTATTACTTTCTGAAGCTTTTGCTACCTCTCGCTTTTTCCTTCATTTTGCTTTCTCGTTGTTCTCAAGTATGAGTTAAAAAACAAAAAAAAAGAGGGGGGGCATTATACTGCCTGTTCTGAAAGCCTTTGCACAGACGAAGCACAACATTATGCTTAAAAGCTCTTTCAAACGAAGAAACCAAACGCGCCCTTATTTTCAGAGCGCCGAACTTCAGATTCGTTCCCAGCATCGAAAGAAACTGATTATAAGACAATTAACATATTAAGAAATGAGCAAAAAGGAGAAGTCGGGGTGGCATTCAAAAATAATATGATTTATTTCAAGTGTGTAGTTAGATCTCGGAACAACAAATTGCCAGCAACACACTTACTCAGAATTATAGTGATAATTAATACCTTTGCCACAGACAATTGTAATCCTTTATAAAGCTTGAAAATGAGGCGTGCGCAAGTCAGAACGTCATATTTTTATGTGTTAAGCATCCTCTTTGCCATTAGGAATATCACCTTTAGGGATTACGCGAAGAACCATTGTAACCATAATAAAGGCTAATTTCATGCTTTCGTGATCATCGAAATAAAGAATAAAACATAAAATAATTTCTTTTTATCAATCAATCAATCAATATATATGTATATATGTATGTATATATATATATATATATATATATATATATATATATATATATATATATATATATATATATATATATATATATATATGATATAATGATATATCTCCGTAAATCAAATTTTCGACAGCCTTTTTAGATCTCATTTTTGATAATGAGGACAAAGAAGACTCTAGAAAGCTTGGTGTAAATTTTAATAATAATAATTAATAATAATAATAATAATAATAATAATAATAATAATAATAATAATAATTATCGCACAGTACATACATGAACATCAATTTACAGTCATGGGTCAAAGTATATATACGTGTGCATATACATATACATAATATGTGTGTGTATATACTGTATATATACATATAAAAGCACTTTTTCTTATCAATTGTTGTATCTTTTGATTGAGTTGTTCCAGAATACCTTTATCTTATTAATGTCGTTAGCCTTTCTTAATAAAGCCGAAGTCTAGCCTTTATGAGACACATCGAATTTCGGGTCTATTGATACCTCAGCTGATGCTATATTTTTCTTTCTTATTCTTCTCTGCTATATGTCAAATATTCCCTTCTCCCCCCACCCCACCCCCACCCGCCCCCTTTTACCCGTTAGTGACGTAAGAAAGCTTGGGAGCAGCCGAGAAGTTCCAACGATCTGTTATTCTCAACTGTCCTGGATTAAACCCAATATGTTTCTCTCTCTCTTCCAGTTCCTCGTTGGATGGGTCGGTAGAGTTCTCGGCTAGCACTCTGCTAGGCCCGAGTTCGAGTCTCCGGCCGGCCAATGAAGAATTAGAGGAATTTATTTCTGGTGATAGAAATTCATTTTTCGGTGTAATGTGGTTCGGATTCCACAATAAGCTGTAGGTCCCGTTGCTAGGTAACCAACTGGTTCTTAAACAGGGAAAATAAGTCTAACCCTTCGGGCCAGCGCTAGGAGAGCTGTTAATCAGCTCAGTGGTCTGGTTAAACTACGGTATACTTTTTAACTCAACTGTTCTGAATTAAACCCAGTGTTTCTCTCTCTCTCTCTCTCTCTCTCTCTCTCTCTCTCTCTCTCTCTCTCTCTCTCTCTCTCTCTCTATATATCTAATAAATACATATATAAATATATATAAATAAATAAATAAATAAATATATATATATATATATATATATATATATATATATATATCTAATCTGTATATATATATATATCTATATATATATATATATCTATATATATATAATTTATATATATATATATATATATATATATATATATATATATATATATATATATATATATATAAAATACAAAATATATACAGTATACACACACATATATATATATATACATATAAATATATTTATGCACCTATCTATCTGTACGCGCGTCAGAAGCTTGAGCAATAATGTATCATTATTCAGAATGTGGAAACTTATTGGAACAGGTCTGAAAGTCCTTCGATTAGCCACACAAGCTTCCACGGAACAAAAAATCCACTTGAGAAATACAGGAAAAGACAGAACCAAGGCAATTGTCATATTGATATTCATGACAAAACTAAACAGGTCAAAAATGCGCCAAAGTTTCTTCGGCGCAATCTAGTTTTCTGTACAGCGTATAATGTTGTATGAGCCGCTGCCCTTGAAACTTCCAGCCACGGCCGGTGGTGGCCTGTCCTGTAGCGTTGCCAGGCGCACGATCATAGCTAAATTTAACTTTAAGTAAAATGAAAACTAGTGAGGCCAGAGGGCTGCAATTTGGTATGTTTGATGATTGGAGGGTGCATGATTGACATACCAATTTGCAGCCCTCTAGCCTCAGTAGTTTTTAAGATCTGAGGGCGGACAGAAAGAGTGCAGACGGAGAGACAAAGCCGGCACAACAGTTTTCTTTTACGGAAAACTAATAAAAAGGAATGACATCTTATGGAAACACTGTCGACTCATTTCAATCTTACACAATTTTGTCTTTTGCAAATTTAAAATCTGATAAATCGTATAACCTCTCTTTGTCTGCTCTGTTGATTCCTCGAACATCATTTCTTTCTATCCCCTATTGCAACTCGCACCAGACTCCAGAGGTCGGTTGCGTTTCTAAAACCTGAATGTTAGGATAACGATGTAAGGCTCACTGAACCTTACCTTTACTTCCGGTAACTTAAACTGCTGATTTAAGTTTGTATAGGGGCATGTCGCTTTTTTTTTCTCACGGTTATAAACATAATTTGAGAATTCTTCTCCTTGATGTAACTGTTGTGTTTTCGCTCCTCTAAAGTGGCCACTGAAACGATGATGCTTCGTTACAATTAATTTAACTTTTGGTTTTTCATTTTCGATGAAACAATGGATCTATAAAAACCTAAAAGGAGCATTTGTGAAACCTAACCATAATAACGCATCAAATGCATAATTCATCACTTCGTGTACCTGTTAATAAATCCTTAATTTCATTATTATTGTGTAATAAAAATTCACAATTACATAGTAAATATATTACTGTGTAAAATAAACCAAAGACTTTCGAACACTTGAACGGTGTTCCTCGTCAGTGCTAACGTTAGCACTGATGAGGAACACCGCTCAAGTATTCGAAAGTCTTTGGTTTATTTTACATAGTAATATATTTTTTTATATTTGTGGATTTTTATTACACAGATTGTTTTTCACGAAACTGTGAATCTATTAGCTTTCATTATTATTATTATTATTATTATTATTATTATTATTATTTATTATTATTATTATTATTATTATTATTGTGTATAACTTGTTTACTGGTAAATATTTACATATTACTTTGATCTCGAGCACTTTCAGGTCCTAACTGTGACCCTTTTTCAAGAGATGAGGTAGTCAGGCTGGTTCAAGATTGCTGGGCCTTGAACCAGCCTGACTACCTCATCTCTTGAAAAAGGGTCACAGTTAGGACCTGAAAGTGCTCGAGATCAAAGTAATATGTAAATATTTACCAGTAAACAAGTTATACACAAGAATCTTGTGGGTTTCTCTTTCCATCTTCAGAAGAAAACTGAAAGAAGTTTTTGTTTGGTTCATTATTATTATTATTATTATTATTATTATTATTATTATTATTATTATTATTATTATTATTATTCAGAAGATGAACCCTACTCATATGGAACAACCAAACGGGGGCTATTGACGAAATTCAACCTTAGACAGCTCTCAAAACAGGGGCTCCTGACGAAATTCAACCTTAGACAGCTCTCAAACAGGGGCTGTCGACGAAATTCAACCTTAGACAGCTCTCAAACAGTGGCTGTCGACGAAATTCAACCTTAGACAGCTCTCAAGCAGGGGCTATTGACGAAATTCAACCCGAGACAGCTCTCAAATGTAACGGGACTTTAAGGACGAGACAAAAGCCTAAGTAACCAGATGCATCCACAAGGGCACTTGCAGATGAATGTCACAGAAGAATTACGAAGGCGCGCGGACGACGGGTAATGTCAGGACACACTGCTGATGAGCTATAATTATGAAACCTTTAATCTGTACGGATTTCGGTGAACAGGTAAGTAATAATTCCTGGTGGACCACTGTTGAGATCTAGTACAATTAATCGTAATTAACTGCTTTCTATTTCTTCGATTGGCCGTGATTTTTAGTTTTCTGTAAAAGAAAACTATTGAGATGGCTCTTTGTCTGTCCGTCCGCCCTCAGATCTTAAAGACTACTAAGGCTAGGGGGCTGCAAATTGGTACGTTGATCATCCACCCTCCAGTCATCAAACATACCAAATTGCAGCCGTCTACCCTCAGCGGTTTTTATTTTATTTAAGCTAAAGTTAGCCATGAATGTGCGTCCGACACCGCTATTGGTGCCAACAACACATGCCACCACTGGGCCGCTGCTGAGAGTTTCATACAGCATGATACGCTGTACAGAAAACTCGACTGCGCCGAAGAAACTTCAGCGCATTTATTACTTGTTTATTTCTCGGTATTGATTCATTAATGAAAAATATCATTCTCCTCAGGACGTACAGAGCACAAGTTAAATAATATCGGAATAACAGTGAAAAGTTACCCCGGCCACAGACACCACATGCAATCCTCACCATTTCAGAATCCAAATACGAATATTCATAATTCTTCAAATATATTTGAGCTCTCTGTAATAATAATTTCACCGACTGTTTATTCCCTCTCCATCCTTTTTATTTTGATGATTTCTATAATCTTCCTTCACTTATGAGGCGGATGTAACACTTCCTTGAAAGTTAGACTCTTTTCTTTTACTCATTTTCCATTTGCTGTTTCATGACAAACCTCGACCTGCATGTTACATTACTCCCTCAATCGACCGTCGTATGAATATATTTACCCGCAAGCTCTTCATCATCTCCAAATAAATAAGGCATTGTATCGTGATTTGAATCCTATTTCTTTTTTCTTTTGTGTAGTGGAAGCATAATACCAGGCTGCATTAAAGAGAGAATCTGTATCTTGACAATTGTTAGCATATCGAGTTAAGAAAACTTCTCTTATTTACAAAGCTAGGAAATATCAACTGCGACCCATGAGAAACCATGATAAAACTGTAATATAGTTAACATAAATATTCTCAAAAACCCCGAATATATATACGATTTTGCACAATATATATATATATATATATATATATATATATATATATATATATATATATATATATATATATATATATATATATATATATATATACTGTATATATATGTGTGTGTGTTTTATTGTATTCCCGGAGGAAGGGTACTAGTCTTACATAACGCTAACCAGAAAATTCAGAACTCCATTCCGCCAACACTTTTAGGCGTATGTATAATTTACTGACAAGAAACTGTTAGCTGTTGCGATCGAAAAGAAATCTTACAGGCTTAGAGGAGACATAACTTTAAAGTCAGGCTTTCTTTACAGAAGTAATAATTACATTAAACCACTCACATCCACGGTAATGGTGCGTATCCGAAGACTGGACCAACCTTCCAAAAAGGTCCTTCTCCCTAAATGTTACACTTATTGTAGCCCGTTACTGGATCTTCCATTTGGTATAATCTTCGCTGAAATTCACACAACTATTACCATGATCCTGCTCACAAACAAACAAGCAAGACAAACCAAAAATAATAACCTCCGTGGCGAAGGTAATTCGAATATCTTAGTAGTTGCCACCTTCATATGACCTGAAAACGGTGGAAACTGACAAACCTTTTCCTTCCACAAGATGGAAGAAAGAAGTGACTGCATTAACGTGTAATCTGGTAAATTATCCACATATATTACCCACTGCCAGAATGTTCCTTCATCCTGTTAATATTCCTTTTGATATTATCCTACTAAGAAAATGCCAATGTTTCATATGTTTTCCAACTCAAAACAACCAGAAATTTGGCCGTTGTAGAGAAGCCAGTTTGTCTTCCATTATTAATATTGGCATAAATTGTAATTATCACATTTAAGTTTCTTACCTTATTCCTTCAATGTTCGCGTTCGCCGTGTCTATTCTATTACAAACCTTACGGTCATTCAAGCGGATAATTGCATTTCTCCTTTTCCGACCCAGTTACTCAGACCCGGAATTGTTTACCCTTCGAAGCATTTTTCCGCATCTGTTAACAACGACCTGTTGTCCTCAGTCACTTACAGCTCTCCGGCCTTTCTGACCTCGACTCCACAAATAACACGCAAATAATCAAATCTATTATTTCTCCTCTAGTGCCACACTTTTTCGAAAAGCTTTCAAAAATTCATTTTCCAAAGAACCAAGATGGCAACCACCGTCGACTTCTCTCCCGTGCTCGGTATTATTCGGGTCTTTCCCCCTTGTAGGAAATTGGTTCTAATTATTCGGCAATTTCTATAACAGTTCGACTTCGGTTTTACTTGCCTTGACCGTCCTTAATGCTACGATATTTTCAAAACTTTACTCTGATCACTATTTGCCGCTCAATCTGTTTTAATCTTAAATTCAGCCTTCACGTTATCCCACCATTGTCTCAGTCTTGCTAATAAAAATCGTGGCTTTCCGATTTTTCTTCTTTCCAGCATTCTGGAAGCTCAATATAGGAGGACCATTAAGAGTATCGGTAACGCCACACAGAAGGACAGCTGAGACATTAGGTTATTCGAAACAATTAGGTCTAAGTGCCCGGCTAACGACCAATTACGCTAGGCTGTAATTGTTGAATCGAAAGTGGTTGATCAGATGCATTACTTTTCAATTCCACTTGTCCCCTCAGCAACCTAACTGAAAAGAGAAAAAAGCAAGAGAATAAAAGCTTCGCCCTCTTGTGAGAGAGCCAGTGGTATGTGATTTGGGGATTACAGAGACTCTGGAGTTGGTCGGAAAGAAAAAGGAAAGTTGGAGGTAGAGCATCAGGCGGATGAGAGCAGGAAAAGGGTTTCTGCACTCTGTTGCCGGAAGAGGATTTTGTTGATGTTTACTTTGTTCGTTCCTCTGCTGCCTTGAGACCGACCTCCACAGCTTAGTTATTTCGTAACTTAAAGAGTATGTGTAAGTGGGTTGTATACGAATATGTGCCAATATAAAAGCATGGTTCTTTAAGTAACTTTCCTTTGAGATATAATTATACACAAACTGAACATATCTACCCGTGCATGAGCGCACTTTCGTAAAAATGTTGAGTGCAATCGCAGCAAACACCTAAATCTTCAGGCCTATTTTGAGTACTGCTGCCTCAAACGCCGTTGTTTATTCCAAAACTTTTCGTCAACTTTGGTATTTATATCAGAGTTGTCGTCACGCGTGACCTTTTCGTCCCTTGCTTGTCATTTAACGGACTTATAAAGCTATTACTATGGATATCTCTTCTTGAATGATACTCTCGTTCTCTCCCTCTACTAGTCTACACACAGGCGCGCGCGCGCACACACACAGACATTATATATATATATATATATATATATATATATATATATATATATATATATATATATATATATATATATATATATATATATATATATATATATATATATATATATTACATATATACATACATATATATATACATTGTTTATATAATATATATATATATATATATATATATATATATATATATATATATATATATATATATATATATATATATATTATATATATATATATATATATATATATATATATATATATATATATATATATATATATACAACACGTATGCTGATGGACAATTAAGAATTGTTCTTCTTGTACATATTTATTTCCCAACGTTTCGTAATTCTCATATACAATTACATTCTCATATACAATTACATCTTCAAGGGCTCTAAAATGGATAAAAACAACACATAATTAGCATAAAACTCAAACTGAAAATTATTTTACACTTAAAGTTATACATTTAAAAAAAAAAACAAGATATATTAAAATTCACAAACTATTGGACCAACCTTCCACCAGAGTAAAAGAAACAAAAGTGGAAGGAAACTAACAAATAAAAAGAGGAAAATCCACCTCAAGACAAGAAAAGGGGAGTGGCTGTTGACTACGTGTTTAATGAGGGAACCAGCTGTTTGATCAATAAGGACTCTAAAATGGGTAATTCCTGAGTGCTGGGTGTTTGTCCGATGATTTTAAAATCTTTGTTTTCAATGTATACTTTGCAGCTTTTAGCATGAGTTCTTATATTGGAATGCTCCGGGTTCAATTTTGTCATAAGAATATATATATATATATATATATATATATATATATATATATATATATATATATATATATATATATATATATATATATATATATATATATATATATATATATATATATATATATATATATATATATAGAAATAACGCACAATCACGTGTGGAACAGAAATAAATTTCTGACTCACATCAGGATCGAACCCAAGTCTTTCAATTGAAAGGCAAGGGCGCTGCCCACTAGGCCACGCCAAGCAGTTAGCTTGCCCAGGTGCAGTTGCTCTCAGATTCCAACTTCTTTTAGACTTGTATGGCCTAGTGGGCAGCGCCCTTGCCTTTCAATTGAAAGACCTGGGTTCGATCCTGATGTGAGTCAGAAATTTAAAATATATATATATATATATATATATATATATATATATATATATATATATATATATATATATATATATATATATATATATATATATATATATATATATATATTCTTAGTGACGCAAATTGAACATTAATTATCTCAAAGGTAGTTTAAAAACAAAAGCACCAATAAAAACATTCAGCATCTATCCCATTCCTTAGCTTTAAGCAGGACCAAAGAGCAACGACCCCATTAAAGCTATAAAACTGACTATTTCGTCTGGGAACACAGCTTCGGTATGGTAATGCAGGGCGCAAAAACGCTCTTTCAAGACTTGGCTGGAGCAACACGTTCGTTGAAATGAGGCAGCTTATTCAATGACTGAACTAGAACAATGGATTTGCTGCAATACAAGATTCAAGCATTTAACTGGGAATTTTTTTTTTTTACGAAGTATTCTACCTCACAACCAAAACAAAGTGTAATGTACTGCAGCACTGCGGGAGTTGACCCTAATAAATCAACAAATAAAAACTTCTCCAGTAAACACGCGAATTGTTATGGACGTAGGTTCAAGGACCTAGGAGGACAATAACTGCTAAAGTTAGCAAGGACGCCTAGATATGTCTTATTTTGCCGATATATCTAAACCATCTTTTTTTTGTGATCTCGTATTCTCTCACAATCGATGCTCTCGCACTGCTGTTTCCTGTGTCGGTTCCGTTTGCTTTATTTTACGAATTCTTCTCAAAAAAAAATAAAAAAAAAAAATCTCCATAGGCTGAGATTCACGTCTATTTGAGCCAACGAACGAACACATCTTAAAAATCAGAAAATAATTCTAAAAATTGTGGGAGGAATGTCTCTTTCACTCATTTTTGAAACAATAATAATTTAATGAATGTTTCTCTCCACCGAGGACAAGACTGAATTTATGTAAGAGCCGAATATATCACCTTTTACTGAGTTAAACCCCACTCTTTTGTTCTTTCTTTTATGTTTTTCTTTCCTCTTCTTCTTCTTGTTACCAGCATCCGCTGGTAGATAAGGGCATGAAATGACCTGTGACATCTGTTTTAGGGAACATGGTTATTACATCCTTAAAAAAGCATAAAAGAAAACCTATTTGACATATTGTTCACTTATGACATTCCTTTTCCCAGAGAGACTTACAACCTACTTAAAATTTATTTCTGCCATTTACCTCGGAGTTTTAAATCCCCCTCGAACATTCGTGGGTGTATTTTGCAACACTTCACATGTAGTTCTAATAGTTTGGCTACTACGAACGTGTAAGGTTCCAGATATCTCACGATGCTAGACAGGGCCATGTATATATAAAAACCAAAACAAAATGGAAGCTCTTGATAAGAGTACTTCCTTAATATGTTGGACGGAGGTCCCATTCTCGAAATGGTTGCAGTTAACAGCGTACAATTTACCAAAGGCAAAATATTCACTCTATATTAAGACAGTTCAAAAGGCTACACATTACAATCGTTTCCCGTCAAATAATGAGGTTGTTTATTGTGACAAAAGGTAAACAACCTAAATGTAAGCCAAATTATTTTTTTATAAATCCCGTTGATTTACACTGTTACGCAAATACACATAAAAAATAGGTACCGGAAATGTAGTAGGATGTGCTAGGTGACAGCCAATGCTAGCCAGTTAAATGTAAAAATATTTTGGACATACCTGATCTAATTAGAAGTACACACACACACACACACACACACACACACACATAATATATATATATATATATATATATATATATATAGAGGAAAGAAAATTTAATGTAATGTTAAAAACGCTAATGATGTGAGGAGGCTGAGACAGATGTTAAAAAATGGAGAGCCATCACGACTTGGTGGAATTACATGAGAGATGCTGCAGCCTGGTCGGACAATGTGATGGGTTTGTATAGTTTGTCTCTCGCTGGACGAGTCGGTAGAGTTCTCGGCTAGCACTCTGCAAGGCCAGAGTTCGAAAAGGTATGACAACGAAGGTTAGTGAGGCAATGAGGAGGGCGCTGAAGGTATGACAAAGAAGGTTAGTGAGGCAATGAGGAGTGTGTTGAAGGGATGACAAAGAAGGTTAGTGAGGCAATGACTAGTGCTGAAAAGGGATGACAAAGAAGGTTAGTGAGGCAATGAGGAGTGTGTTGAGAAGGTATGACAAAGAAGGTTAGTGAGGCAATGAGTAGTGCTGAAAAGGTATGACAAAGAAGGTTAGTGAGGCAATGAGTAGTGCTGAAAAGGTATGACAAAGAAGGTTAGTGAGGCAATGAGTAGTGCTGAAAAGGTATGACAAAGAAGGTTAGTGAGGCAATGAGGAGTGTGCTGAAAAGGTATGACAAAGAAGGTTAGTGAGGCAATGAGTAGTGCTGAAAAGGGATGACAAAGAAGGTTAGTGAGGCAATGAGTAGTGCTGAAAAGGTATGACAAAGAAGGTTAGTGAGGCAATGAGTAGTGCTGAAAAGGGATGACAAAGAAGGTTAGTGAGGCAATGAGGAGTGTGTTGAGAAGGTATGACAAAGAAGGTTAGTGAGGCAATGAGTAGTGCTGAAAAGGGATGACAAAGAAGGTTAGTGAGGCAATGAGGTGTGTGCTGAAAAGGTATGACAAAGAAGGTTAGTGAGGCAATGAGGAGTGTGCTGAGAAGGTATGACAAAGAAGGTTAGTGAGGCAATGAGGAGTGTGTTGAGAAGGTATGACAAAGAAGGTTAGTGAGGCAATGAGTAGTGCTGAAAAGGTATGACAAAGAAGGTTAGTCAGGCAATGAGTAGTGCTGAAAAGGTATGACAAAGAAGGTTAGTGAGGCAATGAGGAGTGTGCTGAAAAGGTATGACAAAGAAGGTTAGTGAGGCAATGAGTAGTGCTGAAAAGGTATGACAAAGAAGGTTAGTGAGGCAATGAGTAGTGCTGAAAAGGTATGACAAAGAAGGTTAGTGAGGCTATGAGGAGTGTGCTGAAAGGTATGACAAAGAAGGTTAGTGAGGCTATGAGGAGTGCTGAAAAGGTATGACAAAGAAGGTTAGTGAGGCAATGAGTAGTGCTGAAAGGTATGACAAAGAAGGTTAGTGAGGCAATGAGGAGTGTGTTGAGAAGGTATGACAAAGAAGGTTAGTGAGGCAATGAGGAGTGTGTTGAGAAGGTATGACAAAGAAGGTTAGTGAGGCAATGAGTAGTGCTGAAAAGGGATGACAAAGAAGGTTAGTGAGGCAATGAGGAGTGTGTTGAGAAGGTATGACAAAGAAGGTTAGTGAGGCAATGAGTAGTGCTGAAAAGGTATGACAAAGAAGGTTAGTGAGGCAATGAGGAGTGTGCTGAAAAGGTATGACAAAGAAGGTTAGTGAGGCAGTGAGTAGTGCTGAAAAGGTATGACAAAGAAGGTTAGTGAGGCAATGAGTAGTGCTGAAAAGGTATGACAAAGAAGGTTAGTGAGGCAATGAGTAGTGCTGAAAAGGTATGACAAAGAAGGTTAGTGAGGCAATGAGAGTGTGCTGAAAAGGTATGACAAAGAAGGTTAGTGAGGCAATGAGGAGTGTGCTGAAAAGGTATGACAAAGAAGGTTAGTGAGGCAATGAGGAGTGTGCTGAAAAGGTATGACAAAGAAGGTTAGTAAGGCAATGAGGAGTGCTGAAAAGGTATGACAAAGAAGGTTAGTGAGGCAATGAGTAGTGCTGAAAAGGTATGACAAAGAAGGTTAGTGAGGCTATGAGGAGTGTGCTGAAAAGGTATGACAAAGAAGGTTAGTGAGGCTATGAGGAGTGTGCTGAAAAGGTATGACAAAGAAGGTTAGTCAGACAATGAGTAGTGCTGAAAAGGTATGACAAAGAAGGTTAGTCAGGCAATGAGGAGTGAGCTGAAAAGGTATGACAAAGAAGGTTAGTAAGGCAATGAGTAGTGCTGAAAAGGTATGACAAAGAAGGTTAGTGAGGCAATGAGGAGTGTGCTGAAAAGGTATGACAAAGAAGGTTAGTGAGGCAATGAGGAGTGTGCTGAAAAGGTATGACAAAGAAGGTTAGTCAGGCAATGAGTAGTGCTGAAAAGGTATGACAAAGAAGGTTAGTCAGGCAATGAGTAGTGCTGAAAAGGTATGACAAAGAAGGTTAGTCAGGCAATGAGTAGTGCTGAAAAGGTATGACAAAGAAGGTTAGTGAGGCAATGAGGAGTGTGTTGAGAAGGTATGACAAAGAAGGTTAGTAAGGCAATGAGTAGTGCTGAAAAGGTATGACAAAGAAGGTCAGTGAGGCAATGAGGAGTGTGCTGAAAAGGTATGACAAAGAAGGTTAGTCAGGCAATGAGTAGTGCTGAAAAGGTATGACAAAGAAGGTTAGTGAGGCAATGAGGAGTGTGTTGAGAAGGTATGACAAAGAAGGTTAGTCAGGCAATGAGTAGTGCTGAAAAGGTATGACAAAGAAGGTTAGTCAGGCAATGAGTAGTGCTGAAAGGTATGACAAAGAAGGTTAGTCAGGCAATGAGTAGTGCTGAAAAGGTATGACAAAGAAGGTTAGTGAGGCAATGAGTTAGAGGCAATGAGGAGTGTGCTGAAGTGCTGACAAAAAGGTATGACAAAGAAGGTTAGTGAGGCAATGAGGAGTGTGTTGAAGGTATGACAAAGAAGGTTAGTAAGGCAATGAGGAGTGTGCTGAAAGGTATGACAAAGAAGGTTAGTCAGGCAATGAGGAGTGTGCTGAAAAGGTATGACAAAGAAGGTTAGTCAGGCAATGAGTAGTGCTGAAAAGGTATGACAAAGAAGGTTAGTGAGGCAATGAGGAGTGTGCTGAAAAGGTATGACAAAGAAGGTTAGTGAGGCAATGAGGTAGTGTGACAAAGAAGGTTAGTTGAGGCAATGAGGTGTGCTGAAAGGTATGACAAAGAAGGTTAGTGAGGCAATGAGTAGTGCTGAAAAGGTATGACAAAGAAGGTTAGTGAGGCAATGAGGAGTGTGCTGAAAAGGTAAGGTTAGTGAGGATGAGCAGTTGTGCTGAAAAGGTATGACAAAGAAGGTTAGTCAGGCAATGAGTAGTGCTGAAAAGGTGTGACAAAGAAGGTTAGTGAGGCAATGAGGAGTGTGCTGAAAGGTATGACAAAGAAGGTTAGTCAGGCAATGAGGGTGTGCTGAAAAGGTATGACAAAAAGGTATGACAAAGAAGGTTAGTGAGGCAATGAGGAGTGTGCTGAAAAGGTATGACAAAAAGGTTAGTGGCAATGAAGTGTTAGTATGACAAAGGAAATGAGAGGTAGTGCTGAAAAGGTATGACAAAGAAGGTTAGTGAGGCAATGAGGAGTGTGCTGAAAAGGTATGACAAAGAAGGTTAGTGAGGCAATGAGGAGTGTGCTGAAAAGGTATGACAAAGAAGGTTAGTGAGGCAATGAGGAGTGTGCTGAAAAGGTATGACAAAGAAGGTTAGTGAGGCAATGAGGAGTGTGTTGCTGAAAAAGGTATGACAAAGAAGGTTAGTGAGGCAATGAGGAGTGTGTTGAGAATGTATGACAAAAAGAAGGTTAGTGAGGCAATGAGTGTGCTGAAAAGTTATGACAAAGAAGGTTAGTGAGGCTATGAGGAGTGTGCTGAAAGGTATGACAAAGAAGGTTAGTGAGGCAATGAGGAGTGTGCTGAAAAGGGATGACAAAGAAGGTTAGTGAGGCAATGAGTAGTGCTGAAAAGGTATGACAAAGAAGGTTAGTGAGGCAATGAGGAGTGTGCTGAAAAGGTATGACAAAGAAGGTTAGTAAGGCAATGAGGAGTGTGTTGAGAAGGTATGACAAAGAAGGTTAGTGGGGCAATGAGTAGTGCTGAAAAGGTATGACAAAGAAGGTTAGTGAGGCAATGCGGCGTGTGTTGAAAAGGTATGACAAAGAAGGTTTAGTTGTTGTCAGAGAAGAAAAGCTTGTATGCTGAAAATGAAGTGTGCATTACAATTTAAAGGCCGCAAAGTGACTAGTTTAGTATAAAAACGGTTATAAGACAGGGGTATCTTAAGTCTCCATAGCTGTTCAGTATCTTTATGGATGAAGAAATGTGGGAAGAGTAAGGACAGTGATTGTACGATTGTACGTAAAATCATGAGATTAGATATGAGATATGGATGGAGTATGGAATGGCTGATGTTTTCTGGTAATACTGTGTAGATCAGGGATCAGTGGAAAGAAACTGCATGAACCAATAAAAATGTATTAGTGTTCCCAAGAGGAGAAACTTGAGCGTAAAATTTTTTAATGTAGTAAGAATAAGGTTATAGGGTGAATGGGAGTCAGGAATTTAGAGTAAGAATGTTAATATGGATAGTAAAAGAATGGAAGTGGTGGATTCGTACAATGATTTTTGAGTAAACATAACGGGTGACAGCAGGGTGAGAGAGAGTAGAGTCACATAACAGAAGAATTTCCAAGGCAACGGGGTGTGTGCGCGCGTGTGAAAAGGATTGGAAAAAGACTCGAGTTGTCTATGAAGCCAAGCTGTGAATGTATGAATGGGTCGTTGAACCAACGCTCTTTTATGAAAGCAAGGTGCAACGCTCTTTTATGGAAGCAAGGTGGGGAAGACAAATGCAAATGAAAGAAAAAAGATTGAAAAGCATTCTGTTTAATAGATGCGGTGCAACGTGAATTGATAAGGTGAAAAATGTGGAGATATTTAAAAGAAGTGACAGGTTAGCGTATGTGAAGGGGAGTATTTTTAATAATAAGCTAGTGAAAAGAACGGACAATTCAAAAGTGTTAGAGGTAGGTGAGAAGACCCGAAAAAGGCTGCATAGATAGGATGAAAGAGGTTTTTTGGAAATAAATGACCTTAATGGAATGGAATGGAATATAGAATTTTGGCCCAAGGTCAAGCGCTGGGACCTATGAGGTCATTCAGTGCTGAAACGGAAATTGACAGTTAAAGGCTTGAAAGGCGTAACAGGAGGAAAACTTCGCAGCTGCACAGCGAAACAATTGTTAGGAGAGGGTCGAGGAAAGTACGATGGAAGAAAAAGAATATGAATGGAGTTACAGTAAAACGAATCAAAGGGGTCGCAGCTATGGGCCGAAGGGACGCTGCAAAGACCCTTAAGTAATGCCTACAGTACACCGCATGAGGTGCACTGACGGCACTACCCGTCTACGGGATAAATGACCTTAATGTACAGCAAACGAGAGAGTTCGTACAAGATGAATAGAGCGATGTGTAACGTGGGTTCGATACTCTTGCAAATGAATCCTCTGTATAGATGTATGATGCAGCTAATGTTGGGAACGTTTTACTGCACAGGGGTTTCAACCATAATTCAGCAATTAAAGTACGAATTTGGCAGTGTTGTGTTGTTGTTCTCTGAAGGGGAACACCGTAATATTAAATAAAAATATATATATATATATATATATATATATATATATATATATATATATATATATATATATATATATATATATATATATGTGTGTGTGTGTGTGTGTGTATTTATATATATATATATATATATATATATATATATATACTGTATATTTATATACATATATATATTTATGCAGTTAAAAGTTAAGTATACCTTAGTTTAACCAGACCACTGAGCTGATCAACAGCTCTCCTAGGGCTGGGGCGTGGCTAGAACCAAGCAACAGGACCTACAGCTTATTGTGGAATCCGAACCACATTATACCGAGAAATGAATTTCTATCACCAGAAATAAATTCCTCTAATTCTTTATGCATACAGTATATATACATATAAATGAGGACTGGTCATGAGGGCAAAAATTCCGATTTAGGAAGGAAGCAGATATTCGGCTCTCCTCTATGTAAGTAAAGTACTATGGTGACTGGGAATAAGAGTAATAAGGGACAAACTGTAGTTATGAACTGTTTACATCGTAAAGGAGGAGTGTAAAAGATTAAAATGGCGAGAACTGTAAAGATAAGAAAAATGTTGTCAAAAAGACAGCACAGATGAAAAGATGGATCAGAGTCTCCAGGAGTTATTTGGTCACGTCGTTAGAATGGAGGACTATAGACCGGAAGTCTTGGAAGGGAAAAGGAGGAAACCAACGCAGTCTGACCTTACTAAGTGAGAGAGGTATAGAACAGAATGACCTCAGTATCTAGGAAGCAGGTGGGTACGAGGTGTAAATAATGGAGGTCATATAGTGTTGAGGAGCTTTCTTTGTAGATAAAGTACTTTATGCTGTCAAGATTTTTTGCACAGGGTCTCATCCTGGGCTTAGCAATTAATGGACAATGGTGGTAAAGACTGTAGTCACTGATTTTCTGGATCAGTAAAAAATAAGTGAAACTGTTAACACTAATATATATATATATATATATATATATATATATATATATATATATATATATATATATATACATATATATGTGTGTGTGTGTGTGTGTAGTGAGATCATGGATTTGTCACATACATTCAGGTAGTGCCATTATAAACATGCTCCACACGATTTTGGCTTAAACACTAAAGTCCCAAACTGGGATTCACGGTCCTGGCATGCGACTATGACAAAACAAAAATGACTATAAAAAACATAATTAGTATAATGAAAAATTGGAATAATCTGGAAAGTCTTCAGTCGAGATTAATTACGCGTAATAACAGTACAAAGCTAAATACGCCAAGGGACGCGTGACCATCATAAATCAGGTTTTGTGTCTAAATGATTAACGGGCGAGTGACAGTGACACAGTTCCGCGCACGACGTGCTTCAAGGCCGTTTGCGAAGAAAGGAGGCGAAGGAAGAAAAAGCAAGAGAGAGAGAAGATAACCAACAAGAAAACGAAAAACATAACCTCTATGGAAAGGTTTAGAGAAGGAGGGGAGAAGAAATATTTGATAATGATGATTTGTGATATTTAGACTGTCAAGCCAAGCACTGAAGGGGCACTTTCAACCACTCAGCGCTTTAGACAGTGAAAAGAGGGAGTTGGAGTGGTTGGACAGCAAGATAAGAGATCCAAAAAATGAAGGGGATGAAGTACAATGATCTAAAATGGGACTGCGGGAAATCCCTACAGCTGCCCTGAGAATTAATAGCTAGAGAGGTTGGACAGCAAGACTGAAGAAAAGGAGAGGGGATGGAAGTAAAGTACAAGGCTCTAGGTGGGGGGGGGGAGGCCAATCAGGGTACGAAGGGACAAAATAAACACTCTTTGGTAACGCCTGGAAGAATTCAGTGAAAACGCAAGAAGGAAGACATTAAAGATATGCCACAATGGATATTGAGCGTTTCTCAGGGGCAAGAATTATCGACAAAAACGTTCTCTTCTTTGTCTGTCTCAGAATATTTCTTTGGTTAATGTTCCGTTAGGCAGCCTGGTCTAAATTTCTCTATCGTATAAGTCACCTATTGATCTTTGGCTTAATATGCCCTACGCATGCCACCTACTAGGGACTTTTCACATATGCACAAACACATGTGCAGCTACAGAGTACAAGATGCCATTCATTTCTCTGGTTCACTGTGGAGCGATCTTCCTGACAGTGACTGATGTTGCCGGTTCTCTAAGTTTATAGAAAAATGGCTGTAATGCTACCTTAGAACGCCATGCACCCTTAGCCTCACTTTCTCTGACCTTTGTTCCCATTTATGCATTTTATATATATATATATATATATATATATATATATATATATATATATATATATATATATATATATATATATATATAGTGTGTATTATATATATACATATATTTATATATAATATATATATATATACAATATAATATATATATATATATATATATATATACATATATATATATATATATATATATATATATATATATATATATATATATATATATATATATATATATATATATATATATATATATATATATATATATATATATATATATATATATATATATATATATAATATATATATCTATATATATATTATCATATATATACACAAATATATTTATACATATATATGTGTGCGTGTGTTTAGATGTGTATGCAGGTGTATGTTTCTGCTTGCGTCTTTATGTAAATATAAACAGCAGGCACACGCAATGAATTACATTTTTGTATGGTGAAAATTTATATGGATTTCATATATATATATATATATATATATATATATATATATATATATATATATATATATATATATATATATATATACGCATGTGTGCATATATGCACATGCACATGCATGTACACATACATATATATCATTTTGTTTTCTGAAAGACGGCGTTGTTTTATAATACTACACCGCGCAGTGAGTCTCTCTCCCAGAAATATTGGCAGACACAGGCACAGCTGGTCCGTTCGATAACCAATCATCGACCACGTCTTGAATTTCAAACATACTATAAGCGACAAAGGACGACTGTTTAATTGCACTAAATGTATTTCCATTGATTATTATCTAATCACTCTGCTTGTAGTACAAAGGGGTTAAAAGGAGCAAGTGAAAATCAATGTTCTATAAAAACTCACATCAAAATTACATTAATATTTCAAATGTTGGTGTGCTGGCCTGGTCCACTTGGTTACTCGAGGCAGAATTGGAGTTAATCATGTATGAAAGAGAGAGAGAGAGAGAGAGAGAGAGAGAGAGAGAGAGAGAGAGAGAGAGAGAGAGAGAGAGAGAGAGAGAGATTTATAAGACGCTTTGGTTTCGAACCAGTCACGACAAGGACATTAATTTTGTCCTTTAACATCCATTTTACCTGATAGGATAATTATTCAATTTGTATTCTACTACTGGAGGAATTCCTGAACATACTGACAAGCAACGATTGACTTTTTAGAAATATACAACAAAATTAATTTTGTACCTAAACAGCAATGTAATGCCTGAGATTTTTTGTAAATTAAATTTATCATACCATGTTTGCATATTCAAGAGCTTGTCGATACTGGCAACCGCTTACACTCGGCAAGGCACCATCACGTTTTATTTATTTATTTATTTATTTATTTATTATTATCATTATTTTTTATTTTATTTTATTTTATTTTTATTTATTTATTTATTTATTTTTTTGCATATACCGTTCTGTTTAATGCTTCGTTAAGCGGAAGAGAAGGTCCTTCGTTCCCTCAAGCGACCTTGTAGCAAATTCCAAGCTACAGCTTTCCACATTTATTCTATATTAATCAGCAAATCTGGATTTGCTCGGCTCTTTGCGTGCACATCCCTTTAACGCTAAGCTCTCGAAAACTCCCACTGTTTCGGTTTTCCCATACGTCCTAGTTAAGGTAGAGTCAATGGCTAGTCCGTTCTTGACTACGACATTTCTACATGAAATTAATTTAACTATAATAATTGATGCAAATATAGAATTTTCATTACGGTGGTTGTAATGCCATCTATCAGTGTTGTAAAATGACACACCAACATTCAAATTTCATATATATATATATATATATATATATATATATATATATATATATATATATATATATATATATATATATATATATATATATATATATATTTGTTCTTGAACATGATAAAGAACATGCCATTTGAACGTACACTTCCTTGCACCAATCATTAATACAGTTAATAAAGAAACGATGAATAAAACTAAAGCAAAAATTCTGAAATAATTAAATAAGAAATAATATATCATCTAAGATTTGTTAGTAAGCAGTAGTGGACCAACTGAAGGGGAGAAGGTTAAGAAGCAACAACTAGAATTCAATAATCGCGTTTATACGCCTTAGCATAACAGGAAATTTTACGCAATAACAAAGGATGCTGCCTACGGAAGCACACACAACCTCAGGTGGTTTTAGGAACTTTATTCGTAAGTATTACTTATGATATACTAACACAGCGGCAAACGATTTTATAAAATACTCCAACGAGGTGTCAAAGGTTCTATAAAAATTTACAGCAAGAATGTTGAAGAAAAATTGACATTCAGGTATGGTAGAAAATCAAATGGACATTAACACTATAAAAATACACAATTTACACTTTTCGTTCGTAATGGACATAAGTCTTACGAAAAGGCAGTAATGACAATAAAATCATTAGTTTGCTTGGCAAGCTATTTACTTATCCAGATCAAAATGAAATCTTGCATGATGAGAGAATGCTCAATTATCCAGGGAATTTTTAAGCCCAGTCGTGAATATCTATGACAATTTGCTAAATTTCTGGTTCGGAACATTGTGGTTAAAGTGCCTCGGGTTAGAGCACCCGAAAGGATATTCTGATTACGAATCCGAATTCGAATTCATTGAGTGTTATAAAATTGAATGAAATTCTGTTAATAATCTGGGGTACCTTGTGGAGAAACAAACACACAAACAACGTGAATACGTAACGTGACTCCTTCACATTCCTTTAGAGGAAAAAACAGAAAGAAACAAAATAATACATAACCGTCGTCCAACGTCTTTGGGGAAGGTAATTAGATACTGAGAGTAAGGAAAACGTCGGATTTGTAAACAAAATTACATTATCACCTTCAAAAAACCACTTAAGATTTGACGACAAGGAAGAATTTCACTTAGAAGAAGAAAATTATTTAAACAAGAGAGTGCTTACCTTCGTATAACCAATTTTCGCTCAGCAAATGGCGTGATGACAGTATTGCACGAACGCATAGAAAAAAATATTAAGAGAAAAGAACACTTTGCATTCAACAATCGTACGGCTTGTAGTTACAATTAAGAACACGAAACGTTGTTACAGCTCTGAGAGAGAGAGAGAGAGAGAGAGAGAGAGAGAGAGGTAAAGTCACATGGCATGAGGGGAACATTATAAATTACAAATATATATATATATATATATATATATATATATATATATATATATATATATATATATATATATATATATATATATATATATATATACTGTAAATACACACACACATATGTATGTATATATATGCACACACACATGTACAATACATATATGTATATTTGTATAATGTATAATTATATATATAAATATATGTGTGTGTGTGTGTGTGTGTGTGGGGGGGGAGTGTGTGTGTGTGTGGATGCGTGTGTCCACCATAAGTTCATACATGTTTCAGGTACAGTACAAACTCGAACACCGATCCACAGATTAAAGCATCGCTTACCGTTACCAAATAAGTTGGTTCACTCGGCTTCCATAGCTCTTAAACTTCTCTCGCAAGACAGGTGCAGATATAAACACGAGCAATGCCTCTTGGAAAGATCATATAAAGGCGTTAGCCTAAGTGATGGATGCACAGGCCATAAGGAGGGTATCATAGGTTTTGATGGAATTTCCCTCGATAATGTCTGAAATGAAGCCGCCCTCAGCCTCAATCGGGACATGGACCAGATCGGGGAATGGTGTAGTCGGTGGGGTATAAGGCTGAACTCCAGTTAAACGAAAACACTACTGATTAGCAGATCTCGAACAGATTTCCCACCCTATCCTCCCCTTCAGGTGGATGAAAAAGTTAAGTATATCTTAGTTTAATCAGACCACTGAGCTGGTTAACAGCTCTCCTAGGGCTGGCCCGAAGGATTAGATTTATTTTTGAATGGCTAAGAACCAATTGGTTACCTAGCAACGGGACCTACAGCTTATTGTGGAATCCGAACCACATTATAGCGAGAAATGAATTTCTATCACCAGAAATAAATTCCTCTAATTCTTCATTGGCCGGTCGGAGAGTCGAACGCTGGGCCAACAGTCTGCCAAGCCGTACGATTGTTGAATGCAAAGTGTTCTTTTCTCTTAATAAGCTCTACTGTCCAACCCGTCAATGAAGAACTTCAGGTGGATGGAACTTTGCTGAATGAATCTGAAGCCTTAACTATTCTAGTACCCCAGATTGTAACTTCTGAATCGCATCTAACTTTTGGGGAACATCTAATGAAAGTTTCAGCAAATGCCGCACGAAAGTTAGGTATTGTTCGTAAGGCCTCATATATTTATAACAGTGATAAAATCAATGCAACCTGTTTTAGATAGTTTGTGCTTCCTTTACTAGAGTACTGTTCTCCGGTGTTGTGGATGTCTGCTTCTGCCAGAGATTTATCTCTTTTACATAGAGTGGTTCGTGGTGGTAGGTTTCTGTTTCCTAACAGTAGTTAGTTATGACTTGGACCATCGACGGATGGTCACTTGTTTGTCACTTTTTCATAAGTTGTATTTCAACAGAGATTTTTCACATTCACAACTGATCCCTGTTCCTCTTTAACTGCCGAGAGCAACCAGAGTCGCTGGACAGCAGCACCAATAAGCAATAAATGCTCGCTGTCGAACCTCTCAGTTCCTAAGGTCCTTTATTCCTCACATCGTTGGACTGTGGAACAGCCTGCCAGAGGGTGTCGTGCAACTGGAACTTCAGAAGTTCAAGAGAAGATGCAATGCATTACTACCCTAATACTTTTCTCCTTGGATTTTAATAAACTTTTATCTATTATAAATTTATTAATATATTTTTTTTCTTTTTTAATAAGAGGTATCTCTTCTTTAATTATTTCCCTTTAACGCCTCTTACTTCCAAATGAACACCATATTCTCATTCTCTTGCTGGTGGTCTGGGTGGCAGCATGGGCATTCCTGGTGCTCCGTAGGACTGATTTAAAGTCTTGATAAAAAGATAGTATCAGCGATCAATGCCATTAACTTCAATATATATATATATATATATATATATATATATATATATATATATATATATATATATATATATATATATATACGTACACACACACATATATATTTTCAACGTTAAGCCGTCTCCATTAATAAAAAGACAACAAACCATTCATTCGCAGCCACACTCACACTTTAACTGGTGAACATTGGTTGAACAGCCTGTGCGGAAATCTTTCACAGCTACTTTATACACCACCAGAGAGAGATTATCAACGACACATCAAAACCCATCTATATACGCACTCCCCTCTTTCCAAAGTATTATTGGCATTCCTTTCTAGTGCCTCTTTCATGCCATCTATCAAGTGCTTTCTAGGTCTTTTTCTCCTCCTTCTCCGCTAACGATTGTCACCAACCTCATCGTGCACAATCTCCAACAATATTATACATCCTTTCACCCGCACTGACCTTACAACATCTTATAGTTCCTCGGCTAGGCCCGAGTTCGAGTCTTCGGCCGGCTAATGAAGAATTAGAGGAATTTATTTCTGGTGATAGAAATTCATATCTCGCTATAATGTGGCTCGGATTCCACAATACGCTATAGGTCCCGTTGCTAGGTAACCAATTGGTTCTTAGCCACGTAAAATAAGTCTAATCCCTCGGGCCAGCCCTAGGAGAGCTGTTAATCAGCTCAGTGGTCTGGTAAAACTAAGGTATACTTAACTTACAACTTCTGAATGTATCACCACATTTCTCACCGTTTCAGGTTTTTATAAACCACATATGCTATACACACAGCTCAGTTCATAAGATGCAGCCATTCTCTTTCTTTCTTTCGCATTCCATGCCAACTCTTCACTTCCATGAGGGAGAGTTGGTCCTGGAACGTGTTCACAGACCCCCACCTTGGTTTCCATGGACACTCTAAGTCTAACCCTACCTGCATCCGGTGTATATACTGTCAAATACATATGCTAATCAACTACTTCCATTCTTTCACGATCCATATAAACATTTATTTCTCCTTCTTTCTGGTTTTTATTTACCTCATCACCTTACTTGCACTCACGCTTATTCTCAATTGCCTTCACTTGCAAACACCTTCAAACTTTTTCAATAGCTTTTGGTGTTACTATTCACTATCTTAAATACGAAATGCATCACTCCTTTCACGACTCACTTTCTTGTACCACAACTCCACGCAAAAAATAATTGTTATACAGCTCTGGAAACAGAATATAGAAGACAGAAATTCAGGCCAAAGGCCATGCGTTGGGACCTGTAAGGTCACTCAGCGCTGAAACGGAAACTGAGAGTAAAAAGGTTTGAAAGGTGTAACAGGAGGAAAACCTCGCATTTGCACTATGAAACAACATTTAAGACAGGGTGGAAAGTAAGATGGAAGAAAGAGAATATGAACGGAAGTACAGGAAAAGGAATGATAGAAGTTGCAGCTAGGGGCCGAAGGGACGCTGCAACCTTAAGTAATGCCTACAGTGCACAGCGTGAGGTGCTCTGATGGCACTAACCCTCTACCGGGAGTTTTGGAAACAAAATTTTATCTTAGATCCGCTTTTACACCGACTGGCCACTCTCGAATCTACATATTGAAACACACGACATTTTTAATCATTTTCAAAATAAGCTGTTTCTCTAAACAGAGGGTTGCGAGATAACGATTTCAAACGTTCATTATTAAATTACTGAATCAGGGATGAACCTTATATGCAAAAATTTCAACATCAAACTGTTACATAAAGCTGCATACAGAACTCCTCAAAAGAATACCGAGCAATCCTACACACATTCACATTGAAACACCTCATTTTTCCCATACTCACATTCAAACATCTCATTTTTCCCACCCTCGCATTCAAACATCTTATTTTCCCCACAATCACACTCAAACTTCTAATTCTGTCCACGCACATTCCAACATCTAATTTTGTCCACACACATTCCAACACCTCATTTTGCGCACACTCACTTTCAAACATCCCATTTTGCCCACACTCACTTTCAAACATCCCTCATTTTGCCCAAACTCACAATCAAACACCTAATCTTTCTCACATTACACTCAAACGTCTAATTTTCCCCACACTCACAATCAAACATAAAATTTTGCCCAAACCCACAATCAAACACCTAATCTTTCTCACATTACACTCAAACGTCTAATTTTCCCCACACTCACAATCAAACAACTAATTTTGCCGACACTCACATTCAAACTCCTTCCACACTGCATCTCTTAATGAATCTGTCTCCGTCCATGAAGGTCACATACTTATTTCCCTTTATTCTCGAATTTCACGGAACTGCATCGTAACACATTTGATCACGCACGATCTTTCATGCGTAAGCAACGTAACTCAGTCATCCTATTACTTATTGTAATTTCTCAAGTAAAATTCTCCCATACATCTTGCCAGGCATAGCAACGTCTGCAGTCTCTTATTTCTAAAAAAAAAAAAATAAAATCACGCGTTATCACCTTTTCCCGCATTTAAAACGAGTACTATTCTTCTCGTTCTGCTATAGAACATTTAGCTCATCCAGATACAAAACTTAGTCTGCCACTGAAACAACAACCGCCCCCCCTCAGCATATCGCCTAAATCTCATCATCAATCATCCTTCCACTTAGAGTGATTTTCCCCCACCAAGAAATCCACAACTCCTTACCTTAGGACGCACTGTATTTATGTATCTATGTTTCATTTTTTCTCGTCAAACCGTCATTTCCTCTAATGAAGATAGCTCTGGAGAGAAGCAGGACAAAAATCGCTACCCCATTCATCTTTGAAGGCTAAATTAAAAATAAAATCCATATTCAAATAAAAAATAGTTACCTGCGTACACCAACCCAAGTTCGCATACCCGCCTACTCCAGCCAGGCATTTCCTCATATATAGAAATCTTCGAAAAATGTTATATAAGAAACTTGAATGATCTACGTTTACCTACCAGTTACAGATGACAAAAAAGTGTGGATCTCATCCTTCAATGCATACCTGAAAGAGATTGAACCAAAATGTTAAAAGACATTTCATGATGATTTGCTTTGTCCCTTTACATTATATATATATATATATATATATATATATATATATATATATATATATATATATATTTATATGTATACATACATACATACATACATACATATATATATATTATATAAATATATATACATGTGTATATCTATATATAACCGAACATCTTTATATATATATATATATATATATATATATATATATATATATATATATATATACAGAAAAGAAAAGTTAAAGTTATAAGGGTCCCAGGAGAGGTAATCGGATGAGAAATTTTATAGCAGCCCGCGATTTGGTGAAAACGGCGCTCATAGTGGCTGAAGATTAAGTTAAGTATATCTTAGTTTAACCAGGCCACTGAGCTGATTAACAGCTCTCCTAGGGCTGGCCCGAAGGATTTGATTTATTTTACGTGGCTAAGAGCCAATTGGTTACCTAGCAACGGGACCTACAGCTTATTGTGGAATCCGAACCACATTATGGCGAGAAATGAATTTCTATCACCAGAAACAAATTTCTCTTGTTCTTCACTGGCCGGTCGGAGATTCGAACTCGCGACCATCAGAGTGGTAGCTGAGAACGGAACCCGCTCCCCCAGCGAAGAACTAGTGGTGGCTGAAGAAAAATATACATTTTCCTTCATCTGTTATCTATAGAAACCCAATTATAAACAATTATTGTAGGCGACGAATTGACCTTAAAATTGTTACGGTGCTCTCAGATTCGACAGAAGTGGCGCCAATGATAGCTGAGTAAGGACAGATATATATATCTTTCTTTCTTTAGTAGCTTATGGGTCATATCCAGAAACTTTTGGAAGAAGTGACAAGCAGCACCGTTGCTTACTGACTGTGTTATTGCTGCATATATATTTAAGAATGATAAGCCTGAAGAATATCAAAGGAATCTCCATTCTGACGAAAGTACTGTCCGGGAGGGCCAAACCAGCAATTTTGTACTTATTTGTTACTGCTATGTACCTCTATAAAACACCTTTAGGAAGAGAAAAGGCCTACATACGAGTTTGAAGAATTTAAAGGAAATGGTGTCATGACGGCCGAATGAGTTGAGTATACCTTAGTTTAACCAGACCACTGAGCTGATTAACAGCTATCCTAGGGCTGGCCCGAAGGATTAGACTTATTTTACGTGGCTAAGGACCAGTTGGTTACCTAGCAACGGGACCTACAGCTCATTGTGGAATCCAAACCACATTATAGCGAGCAATGAATTTCTATCACCAGAAATAAATTCCTCTTATTCTTCATTGGCCGGTCGGAGATTCGAACTCGCGGCCAGCAGAGTGCTAGCTGAGAACAGTACCCACCCGTCCAATGAGGAACTGTCTTCTATCCCTGAATGGTGCATGAATCCGTTTCCTTTGCTTCTCCTGACTGGTATCTAAATAATTTAATATAAATAACATATAAATAAATAAATAAAATAAAGAAACGGGAACTCACTGACGGAGAAGCTTTTGCGTAAAGGAGTGACTGAATTACGGCAACAGGGGGAGTGACAACAAACAAAGTTAGCCGGAGGGGAGCATTACACATTACTTAGTATGTAATGACACTACACTTGTTGAGGTTTGGTGATATTTGTTCAATGAAAAGAGACTCGAGAACTGATAATGAACGGCTTTCTCACGATTAAGATAAAATTTGGACTAATTTTCGCATTCTCCTACATCATTAAGACTGATGGGAGATATATATATATATATATATATATATATATATATATATATATATATATATATATATATATATATATATATATATATATATATTTACACACACATAAATATAAATATAAATATAAATATAAATATATATATATATATATATATATATATATATATATATATATATATATATATACAGTATATCTGTTGAATGTATGTATATATTGTAACGGCTTGTTTAACCGCTACCAAAATACACTTATAAACTTCCTCTCCAAGTATCCATATAATACCGATATGAAGTCCACAACAGGGTGGAATCATACCAAAACTCAGTATACAAAATGCAAGAATGAATTCAGGAGCGGGAGTAAACAAACACCACGAAAAACCATAAATTTAATACAAAAATAAACAGATAGAAGTTACACCTGACCCTCTTGAATACATGAAATAAATGAACCACGACCACACTGAATAATAACAACTCAAAAATACACGTATACTAAATTAAGACAGAAAAGTAAACACTCAAACCAAAATACGGGGACCCAGAAAGGAGGAGGAAATCGTGAAGAAATACACGCTAAACTTCCTCTAAATAAACTTGTCACTTATTAGCTTCTTCAACAAATAAATCATTAATATTCTCCTCGAAGAATAAGGGTATCCTCCGCGTCTGGAGTAGAATAACAGGTGGTTAACCAACTCAGGCCCAAACAAGCAGCCACAACAAATCCACAGACGTGATCGATACAATTCAAAGACATAAAAACCTTACCGTGGGACAGCGAGATCCCCCTGGCTTTGCAACTGAACCAGAGGTGGTGCGGTGAATCCGAAAGAACCTCCGGGTAGGTAATCCAGAGTCGTCTTCTAATTTGAAGATAGCGGTAATCCAATGTAAATCCCCAGTTCTGAAGATAAGGGAAATTCACCAGCAGAGGCTGCAACCACCAAGATGCAAGTCACGGTAATAACCTTCCTTCCAGAAGCCAGGCAAAATATTCCCAATAGGAAAAGGTTCAGAGAAGAACGTTCCCTGTTCTCCGAACAGAAGCTACGAAGTCACCCCCCTAAACCACAGGGGACACACACACACACACACACACACACACACACACACACACACACACACAAAACCTCCTTGAAAAGTAAACAAAAACCGTAATAACAAGCAAACAATTGTTATACTGAAGATGAGATCCAGGACAAGTGAAACTTACAAAACTAGGTTTAACAAATTAAATAAAAACTAAACTTAATAATAATACTTAATGAAAAAGGATCACATACCGACAATGAGTGTACGTGTGTAAGTACGTATGATAGTTTTTTCACTTACTCGCACGTGAATGTTTGAAACTGACGAAATTCCCCATAACATTGAATTCACTTTATTTTGGGAATAACTCACATCAAAAAGGAATTATAATTGATAAATGCCTTTGACCCAGCCAGGATTCGCACCTGGTCCTCTTGGGTTTGATACACAGGTAGACAGTCGACTGTCGCCTTACCCGAATGGATAAGTCGACTGTCTACCTCCACATCTAACTCAAAAGGCGTAAGTTCGAATCCTGGCTGGGGCAGATGCAACTATCAGTTACAGTTCCCTTCAGGTGTGAGTTATTCTCAGGGTAAAGAGAGTACGATGTCAACATGCATTTATGGCTTGATATTTGTGACACACATATACATGTATATCTATATGTAAGAATATTTGTGTGTATGTATATATAAGTGTGCACGTAAGCATATACTCAAGTAAAAAAAAAAGCTGTGATGAATTAATAATATTCTCATAAATAAAATGCATATGCAAATGTAGTTTGCATATTTCAATTAATCCTCTCTCTCTCTCTCTCTCTCTCTCTCTCTCTCTCTCTCTCTCTCTCTCTCTCTCTCTCTCTCTGATTAAGTCAGATATTCCCTAAGTAAGATACTGCCATCGTTTTCCGATACCCCATCGATGTCACATTTTCCAGAAAGTCTTAACATCTCATTCGAGAGAGAGAGAGAGAGAGAGAGAGAGAGAGAGAGAGAGAGAGAGAGAGAGAGAGAGAGAGAGAGGAATGCTGGTCCTCATGCTTTGGCCGACAGTTTTCTTTGTCCGAATCCACGCCGCTATCTCCTGGCATACATTTCCAAGCTTCACATGATAATGTCGCCATTATTGCTTTCCAACTTTATCTAATATAGGAATTTTCCTGTAAGAGAACTCACTCTTTCTCTAAAATTACCTTGACAGATAGCAGCAAGCAATTTTGGGAGATGCCACACATAAAAAAATCACTATAAGTTAAGTATACCTTAGTTTAACCACACCACTGAGCTGATTAACAGCTCTCCTAGAGAGGGCTGGCCCGAAGGATTAGATTTATTTTACGTGGCTAAGAACCAACTGGTTACTTAGCAACGGGACCTACAGCTTACTGTGGAATCCGAACCACATTATAGCGAGAAATGAATTTCTATCACCACAAATAAATTCCTCTAATTCTTCATTGGCCGGTCGGAAAATCGAAAGCGGGGCCAGCAGAGTGCTAGCTGAGAACGGTACCCACCCGTCCAAAGCAATTATACGAATTAGAAAGAGCAAACAGAAAAACGCTTCTTATAACCGTTCCACTTTTAAGAGACGAACTTCGCGTATCCGGGTTTAGGACCGCCATGCTTTCTTCAAATCTTCAGTATCATTTTACTTCGAATCCTTTGACTGATTACAAGTGTCAAGTTCACAGTGCCTTCGGCAGAAAGTTTATACAAATAAATATATATAGGGTTTATACAAATAAACAGAGGGGGGGGATACATGTCAATGAAAGAAAACGATGGAGAAATGGAGTATTTCAATACGTCGGAGAATTTTAATTAATAAAAAAAACATAAAGCATCAACCCCACACTCCCCACCCCCACGCCTCAACACCAAGCCATAACAACATCAACCCAACACAGAAGCCAGAGAACTAATAAGAAAGCAATGCAAAAAAAAAAATTGCATGTATTCAAATTTTCGGGAAATAATAATAAGAGATTCACGTAAATAATGCAGTAATAAAAAACCAATGTATCCATAATTTAAATTCGTCAAACACTGAAGATTTCGAAAACTGTCCAACAAAAGGAAATGGAAGGAAAACCCATTCAATAAGATTTAAAAAAGAAAAAGGGCCTTCACTCCAATTACAACTAAAGTGAGAAGACAGCAATTCAACACCTCCAATGTGTGCGTCCTTCCCATAACCTCTCCCAGAGAAAAAAAAATTCATTCACTTCCGGCTTTCATATAAGATCGGGTGGTAGAATGAAGATGAAACGGAGCTCTCTCTCTCTCTCTCTCTCTCTCTCTCTCTCTCTCTCTCTCTCTCTCTCTCTCTCTCAGTGAGAAAGCAACTACTCCTCTCTTGAACATATTGTGTGTCTTGGATAAGTGTGCTGTAACCCAACAAATGTATGTGTCAGAGGCTGAGAGAGAGAGAGAGAGAGAGAGAGAGAGAGAGAGAGAGAGAGAGAGAGAGAGAGAGAAATAAAAATGTACAGCAAGTTCTGTCCTAAACTGGTTACATACTACGGATATTGAAGGTAGCGACGAAAATACAATTTGTCGCGCCAACAAGAAATGATGTAACAAATTCCGTCTAGTGTGAGGAAACCACGCAGTATTATTATCCACGACTACTGCAAATGGATGTTCGGCTCTGGCTTCCGTGAACGGATGTAATACATAATATGTATTACATATATATATATATACATGTATGAATATATCTCTACATATACATATTTACATATCATGTAAAAATATGTATATGTATATATATATATATATAATATATATGCATACATTATATATATATATATATATATATATATATTTATATATATATATATATATATATATATATATATATATATATATATATATATATATATATATATATATATATATATATACATATACGAATTTTTATCACATCACCGTGAAATTTTATATACAAAAATATTAAGATGTAAATGCCGTTTAATATCCAATTCGCTCTACTTCAGAAATATCGACGAAAGGAATTATAATTGATAAATGATTCGGCACCTGGGAGACTCGAACGCCCGACAGTACCCATCGATGACTTTCAGTTGACGTGCTAACCACGCACCTGTCAAGAGTCTCCCAGGTACTGAATCCTTTATGGTATTATATAATTTCCCTCCGGTAATATCCGGTGATATTCCCAAACTAGAGCGAACTGAATATTAAACGACTTTGTAGCTTAATATTTATATATATATATATATATATATATATATATATATATATATATATATATATATATATATATATATATATATAATTATATACATAATTATATATGTACTATATACATATATATATACATATATATATATATATATGCATATACATATACATACATAAGAGTATTTGTGTATATGTGAAAGTCCTATTAGAACCGCTAAAATTAAAATGCATTTCTTTTTAATAATTCTAACCAGATTCAAAGTGCAATATTTCCATTTCATTAATTTCATAAGAACATCGTCGCTAACTACTATCGATATTTGGGCTCATTTTCATAACCACTTCTAATAATACTAATGATGTCGTCTTCATTAGAGCTCTTAATCAGCTCAGTGGTCTGGTTAAACTTCGATATACCTAACTTAAAACTAGGAACATGATGCAAATTGTTCCGCCCTCTCTAGCGTGGCATTTTCTCCGGGTAAAACTGTTATTTCGATTCATTTGTAAAAAAAATAATGCCTCTGCACATCAATCAGAGGAAAATGATTGAAAGGACAGGATTTGAGAAAATAAATTAACCATAATCTGAATAAGAAAAGCCATAATCAGACATGATTATTACAGTGCAATTAAGACTAACAGTTACGGTTTTTACCAATATAAACCAAACTGCAGTAACACTGAAAAGACGAAAAAAAATGAAAAACTTGATGTAATTATTTTAAGTACCGTAAGGGAATGAAAACAATGAACGCCTGAGAACGAACATTTGATAACAGATAAGTTGTAACGAAGCATTACAATATGAATATGATTTTCGCGCTAATATCTCAGGAAATTTGCCTATTTTGATTCAAAAAAGTAACCAGCGCTCTACTTAGACTGAGAATTACAGGCAAGTCAACAGATTCATACATCTTGGCGAGACATAGCCCTTCAGGTAAGGAAAACTTTAAGTATACCTTAGTTTAACCAGACCACTGAGCTGATTAACAGCTCTCCTAGGGCTGGCGATCAGACTTATTTTACGTGGCTAAGAACCAACTGGTTACCTAGCAACGGGACCTACAGCTTATTGTGGAATCCGAACCACATTATAGCGAGAAATGAATTTCTATCACCAGAAATAAATTCCTCTAATTTATCATTGGCCGCCCGGAGACTCGAACTCGGGCCTAGCGGAGTGCTAGCCGAGAACTCTACCGACTCTACCAACGAGGAACTTTCAGGTTAGGAAGAATTTGTTAGTTTGTATAACTCCCATCACCAAGTTGTTTCCTGTCCAAGAGCATGATAAATCTTTGAAGGGCCAACAAGCAAATGGTGTTGTAATCATCATGCAGATAATAAAATGAACATGTGCTTTATGGCTGACTTAAACGGAGAGACGTTGAAAGTTTCACTCAAATAATAACAAAAGACACTGGATCAAAACAACATGAGTGCCAATGAAAGAGAAAACATTGAAAAAATAATAAAAAGAAGAAAACAAACATTTTTGAGCTGCGTACTCAAGCTGCACTTTAGACTTCCTGGATGTAATAAAAAATAAACCTTTGAGTTGACAAACATATTAGCAATGCGTTACACAGATAATACATACAAAAAGTAATTTTTGACCGGACGAACGTGGTACAAATCATAAAGGCGAACTTCCCTGTACACGTTGAAAGTAAACTTAACTTTGTGACTCCAGTGTCCTTGAGCCACATATATATAATGTTGATTTGTATGAGACCGAAATAGGGAATAAGTCTTATGAACACAATCCTTCGTTTTCTTATGGGTGTGTTTGTAAGTTAAATGGGTCATTTCGGCTACAAGGTAACTTGGACGGCATAATGTTGATGTATATTAAACTGAAATAGGGAATACGTCTTATGAACACAATTCTTCGTTTTATTATGCGCGTGTGTTTGTGTTTGTAAGTTAAATGGGTCATTTCGGCTACAAGGTAACTTGGGCGACATAATGTTGATATATATGAAACTGAAATAGGGAGTACGTCTTATGAACACAATCCTCGTTTTCTTGTGTGTGTGTGTGTGCGTGTAAATTAAATGGGTCATTTCTGTTTAAAGGTAACTTTCCACAAGGAAGTCTTGATCTCGATGACCTATGCGAAATCCAGTCCACAAAGTCTGGCTAAGTAAAAGATGGAGAAGGCTCGCCTGCCCAAAAACTATTAAAAAAAAAAAAACCTCCTTCATAATAAAACGAGTTTGGAAAATTTATCACAGTCATGTTTACGACGCAATTGTACGAAGTACACCCGCCCCTCCCCACAACCCCGCCCATTCTCACAAGAGAAGACGTATAAGGTGGAATAAGATTCCGCCTCGGTGACGTATATACACTCCTCCAACGGTCGCACGAGACGTCTCTCTCATACAATGTGTGTATATACGTGGTACTAATGGAATGTAAATAAAAGGAGATACCTGAGGATCGTCGCAGCTACTTCAAAGAACTATGTGCTGAGGCGTGCAAATATTTGTTCATTCAGAGAGAGAGAGAGAGAGAGAGAGAGAGAGAGAGAGAGAGAGAGAGAGAGAGAGAGAGAGAGAGAGCTACATTAAATATAGATAAAGTGCAGGGAAGAATGTCAAATTATCAAAAAAGTTTCTACTGTATATACCTACACGTATGAGTTACTCCGTTTATGTGTGTGTGTGTGTGTGTGTGTGTTTCAAACAGACAGACAGACAGACAGACAGACAGACAGACAGACAGACAGAGACGCTCAATATACACTGAATAGAGAGGAAACAACAAGTGGCTAAAAATATAATTTAACTTATTAAGATTATAAACATAGAGAAAGAGTGAGGGATCAAAGTAATATCTAAGAACAAAGCAATATCTTACGAAAAGTTTAAATAATAAGAAAAACACTAAAACGTTTTCTGGTTGAAAGTTAAAAAGCGAGGAAAATGAATTATTTCAGTATTTTCATTGCTTATTACTTCACCATTTTTCATATTTCTATGCACCTAGTGTTCCACTTGTGAAACCCTTGCAAACAAACTGCAGTCAATAACGGGAGAGAGAAAAGAATTTAGTTTATCAACTTTTCTTATTTTGCACTTTGTAAGACACGCACACTCTCTCTCTCTCTCTCTCTCTCTCTCTCTCTCTCTCTCTCTCTCTCATACATACGCGCACACACACAAATTTTCATCTTTCGAACTGAACAACCCTTACAATGCATTGTCCTATATTCCAGTATTTTTGCCTCTCTTTCTCACACACGCCCTCACGCCAGTAAGAGTCCATTTCCATACTGTTACTATAACAACGATACTAAAAGCGTTTTAGTGCCTTCTAACATCTTAGTCTGTAATCTCTCTCTCTCTCTCTCTCTCTCTCTCTCTCTCTCTCTCTCTCTACAGCTCAGTTTTGAACTCTGAAAAAGTGAAACATAAACTTTGTCATTATTTATTTTTTTTTTCTAGGTACATCCTCACCTAAATTTGAACCCAAATCACGAACAATTCCCAAGTATACTCCGAATTTCCGAGCAAAAATATCGAAACGCCTAACAGTTCAAAAAAAAAAAAAGATCAAACATAATGCATTATTTCTACACTTCCATTTTCCTGGAACATATTTTGTCAGCGAATTTCTAAAGTCATGCGCTTTTTCTTCCTGTTATAAGTTTTACAAGAAATACTACTGGACCGGCATTCTACCAAAACTTAAAAAAAAAAAAAAAAAAATAGAGTTTCGCCCAAAAAAACACGAATTTCATATTTTACTCAGCTGACAAGTCACAGCATGGAGATCTACTACGCACGAATTGCTTGATTGTGTATGGTTTATTTTTCTCCTGTGGTGACCTTTGTAATTCTCTACAGTTCTGCTTACTTAGATCTATTTAATCTCTGCCTTTCAAGAGCTGCGCCTACTGTTTTCTCTGGGGATGCGGGGAAAGGAGAGCGAACGCTAGTTTCCTTCACTTGTTTAGGTTCGCAAAAAGATACGACTGTGAAGTTTTCACTGCGCTGGCTTTCGAGTAAAAATAAACCGTCAACAGGTCAAAGCAAATTTGGGACCTTTAGCTTTGCACTCCCGGCAATCGATAGGTCTCGAAATTAAGAGCTAATAGCATGCCTTACACCCGTGACCTACAAAACTCCTTGCCTGAAGGACTAGTAACTGAGGCATGTCGCCAGACCTATAGTACCTACTTGACAAGGAGTAAACGACGGGAAAGATTTCACCTTTCTACTTCTTTTTTCATCTATTAACAAAAACTTTTTAACTCAATCATAAAACAATTTTTCCTTTCATTACACAAATACAATTTGTTTTAAGTCAACACTTGCACGAAATCATTTGTTTCCATACGTGAATTTCAAAAACCATATTCAGCAATCCGCTTTACTGCTGACAAAGTTAACAGTTACCTTTTCATCAAAATTTCAAACATAACAGATCTACATATTCAAAATCAAGCATCAATACCTTTAACCTATGTCTGTCCGGAACGGGGCACTTTAATGCAACTTATTTTTAACTCACATAACATATTAGTGACCTTGCAACAAAAATAAACTAAACTGTATACATTTTGCATTCTGGACCCCTACACACGCCACATCTTCCATCATTTCTTAAATCTAACATTTGTGGTTTCATGTTCGCAGGAAGTAACTTGTGTACATATAGATTTATAAATTCCCTTTCTCGAATACCAGAATACCAGTTAACGAAATGTTGTTCTAGATTCATTCTCAATGCCTTCAACAGTCGCTGGACTCT
The DNA here is from genome assembly GCF_040412425.1 of Macrobrachium rosenbergii. Lineage (NCBI taxonomy): Eukaryota > Metazoa > Arthropoda > Malacostraca > Decapoda > Palaemonidae > Macrobrachium > Macrobrachium rosenbergii. The sequence continues at coordinate 18,492,987 of NC_089744.1, forward strand.
TGGCAAATATTATGGAAAAAAATGGCTATCCTTTGAATAGTAAGAAAATTTTGATATCTGCAAATGAATACTATATTTTCCATTGCCTTGAAACAGAATATAGGAGGAACATATTAAACTTCTCTGCGTGGGACATTTTAAGTTAATTAGCCAGTCTGAATTTCTTATAATGAGCAATTGTTTAACTTCTAATCAAGGCTTCTGTAAGAATTGTAGCTGCAAGAACAGAAGCAGCTTTGTGAGACCACATACCATATTGAAGCCACTTTCATTTTCAGACCTGATACTTTCCCCTCCACCTAAAAATAACAAAGTTTATTTTTTGAGTAAATGCTTAATTAAGTGGTAGTGTGTTAGCAACATACCAAACCTCTGATAACTCGTAAATTTACAATAACTGCTTTCTGGAAAATGGCAAGGAAGCTACTGATGAAATATTTATTGCGCTCTTAAACTTACCAACAACAGCATCCTCATTCTTTTGCATAGTACTCGTTTCTGTAGAAAAATAAAACCCTCAATATCTTCTACTCACTCTGAGTTTAACCGCGTTACCAACCACTCCTGCTTACCCATTTAATTACTTATCCCGTTTCTGGTAATACTGCTTTATCTCTTTGCAGTTGGCCACCTGTTGCTTTTACAAACTCTGTAATCCTATTACAAACTTCAGTGGCAATGAAAACGGATGAATCATCAGCGTATCCTTGACTGCATGCATTAATTTCGTTTGCTTGCTGAAGTTTTATCACGTTTCAGTGTTGCTTAATTTTCAAATACAGAGTGTCTCAAAAACGAAACACATTAACATAAAGTGCGAGCTTCCTTGCTTTACAGATCTCTTAAAAGAACAATTACATAAAATACTCATGAACAGATACTCTACCTGTAATTTATAAAAGATTCTTATCCTATCTTCATACAAATCATGAGTCACTAAATGAAAAGTTTTTGCTACATCCAATTTTCAAACAATTTCATTTAATCTATAGTCATTTACACTAAAAATTATACTGTGAATGTTACTGTTATAGTTCTGCATTACAGTATAGCTCTTCATATTATTAAATTAGGAATTAGGTTCTTCATCTCTTTGCCAGCGAAACTGCCCTCCAAAATTCCTTCAGAAACTCAATAGACAAATCATTCATACCTATTTACTCTTCATTACAGCGTACAATTCTCTTTCATCATTTGCAGTTAACATTCCACAGTCTTATCCTTCTAATATACTACTGCACAATTTTAAGAACCCCTCCTTTAGACTCAGTGCAACATTCACATGTTCACATAAATCTTTCACATAGTTTCTGAATAACTCAACATCTGTTCCTCTAGCCCTTTAATATTTTCTAATATACGGTTACCTTGACGTTTTTTCTCTCTTCCCAGAACAAACGACAAGAGAAAAAAGTTAAGCATACCTTAGTTTAACCAGACCACTGAGCTGATTAACAGCTCTCCTAGGGCTGGCCCGAAGAATTAGATTTATTTTACGTGGCTAAGAACCAACTGGTTACCTAGCAACGGGACCTACAGCTTATTGTGGAATCCGAACCACATTATAGCGAGAAATGAATTCCTATCACCAGAAATAAATTCCTCTAATTCTTCATTGGCCGGCCGGAGACTCGAACTCGGGCCTAGCAGAGAGCTAGCCGAGAACTCTACCGACTCGTCCAACGAGGAACTGTAAACGACAAGAGAACCTCTACTTTCAGTTTTATCTTTAATTCTCGTCCTTCGTTTCAACGCCTCATAAATTTCCTTTGCAAGGTCTCATTCTTATTCTTTATCAAGGTTATTGTTGCAAAGTCTACATTACCTTCACTTGCACGCTGCAAGATATTAACCAAACCAATTTTAACTAAAGCAGGTTTCCATCTTGCCGTCCGGATGCCTCCAACCTGCTTTCCACGAATATATGCAAGTACTGTACATGTCTAAGTAAGCTCTAATTTCCCATCCCCTAAATGTAAGTCCGTCTCTCCGTATCAGTCACAAATATACAGTATGACTGCTGATTTTATGAGGACCTCGTTTTCCACTCAACTGCTGAAATTCGATTTTAAGAGTGATCAACGCTTTAAATATCAAAGATTATATCAGACGTAAAGTTGTACTCGTGGCTAAACAAAACAGTAACCCAATGGAGTCCCGTCTCCGTATTGTCTAGAACAGACCCATAGTTACGTCACTGATGACACTACAGAGCGCATGGACAAAATCCAACAATAGCCACGGGATTATCCATTTGGCAAGAAATACGACATAAACACACAAGTCCCGGAAACTGACCCAAAAATGTTTAGATTATAATGAATCTGGAGATCCAATTTTTACACTGTGCCCAAGTTGTTACTCTTAAACCATTTACTAGCTCTTCCTTGGGCGAGTCGGTAGAGTTGTGGCCTTGCACTCGCTAAGGCCCGAGTTCGACTCTCCGGCCGGCTAATGAAGAGTTAGAGGAATTTATTTCTGATGATGGAAATTCATTTCTCGCTATAATGTGGTTCGGATTCCAAAATACGCTGTAGGTCCCGTTGCTAAGTAACCAATTGGTTCTTAGCCACGTTAAATAAGTTAATCCTTCGGGCCAGCCCTAGGAGAGCTGTTAATCAGCTCGGTGGTCTGGTAAAACTAAGGTATACTTAACTTAAACCATTTACTACGTCGAATGAACTAAGAAACATTTGACCTCAAAAGTTGTACATCTGTTCACGCTCTTCTTCCGGTGGTAGCCTGTGTTGTTGGCACTATAGCGGTGCCAGATGCCCGATCGGCTAACTTTAACCTTAAATTAAAATAAAAACTATCGAGGCTAGAGGGCTGCAATTTGGTATGTTAGATAATTGGAGGATGTGTAATCTACATACCAATTTGCAGCCTTCCAGCCTCAGTAGTTCTTAAGATCTGACGGCGGACAGAAAAGTGCGGATGGACAGACAAACAGCCATCTTAATAGTTTTCTTTTCCAGAAAACAAAAAAGATCAACACATTTTAGGGATCAAGTTACATTGGACGCAGGCAAGCTTTGAACATCAACAGAGACAAAAACACAAACTGATGGCCAAATCGTTTAAACAAAAATTAATTTCATTTCAAGGTTGGCACTGAAGATCATTTTTGTTTTACAGAAATGTGAGACAACGTGGGACAGCCCTAGCTAAAGGATGCATCTTGACACTATCCTTTCATAACTAGCAGCCGGCCCTAATTTTGGAACGATTTACAACGAACTCAGTCTTAGAAAACTCCTGATCTTACAGCAAAGTCAATGTCTATGTGTCAATTAATTCAAAATTAAATCTTGTAAGGGGGAGCGCACTTTAACAATTGAATATAAATTGTACAGGATAATCAAACAACTAAGATAAAAGTTTTAACCAAATTTTCCCACTTAATTGCCTGACCAAACAGAATGCGCTCTGCCCATTAATCCATCATCAACGCCAACACGAGCAAAACAAGACCCAACTAACAGATCACGATCCATAAATCTCGCCAATTTGGAACTACATTACAGGGTGGGTACCCCATGCTGCGTACTATTCTGTGGACCTTGACAGACAAGCACCCTCGCTGGACTCCCCTGCTCGTGTCAGTATCTGGTGCTCTTCAAGTCAACACAAGGGTCTTTGCGAGTGGGACTACCTGTTATCATCAATATCATGCAACTGGTCTTCGCTGTGAAATAAGCAAAGAAGACGACAATTGTGCAGAAGCACCAGAAATTCCAAGACAAAGCTGTGAAGAACTACCAGCAGCAGAATGTCAATGTCTGAAGAGATGTTATCCAGTCTGCTTACTCACGGCCGATACGGATTATACAACTCGTGCTGATTTTTAAAAAATTACCAATAGAAACGTATACTTAAATGACTTTGTTAGTAAGGTACGTGTTATGGTATCACTTAACTAAAAATCATATGCCACATGATCCTTTTACTGTTTCTAAGTGATGCCACAATCTACAACTGTTCCATAAGATCAGAAAACTCATGCTATTTCATCTTTGGATCGTTACTACTTCACTTGCTTTGAGTACGATCCAATGACCAAGTATACATACATACATCGAGATGGCGCTGTAAGTCATTAAACGTACATCAACCTTCAGTATAGACTGTTTAAACGTTTGTAAGTCATTAAACGTATATCAGCCTTCAACACACCATTTAATCACTTGATCATATTATAGTTCATCTCTTGCATTATGAATGTAACCTCAACAACTGAATTATTGTTCTAGCACAAATGAAGTATTCGAATCGGTGTTTGAATACGTTGTAGATTAATCGTCAACCTGAACGAACAAACATCTTGTACTTAAATTTTAGTGTACTAACTTGCGCTTTGCCTTTTCCCGTCTTCATAGAAGCCGGGAGACGGGAATATTTCCTGCGCCTTATGGCGACTGAAAATAAAGACCTCACACCCCAGTAAACTTCATTTCCCCCCACAACTAGAGAAACGAGAATTGCATTATAGAAGGGAGGAGAGGCCTCTCTCGCTGTTGTCAATTATTCCTTGTCTCTTACGAATCTTGCTTGCTAGACTGAACGCGCCAATTGACTGTCTACAGTCCCAGACAGCGCGTTTGACGGCGGCAGAACCTCCAGGGTCGTTGCGAAAGGAGGAACCCAAAATAAAACTCAGAACACAGAGTATGTGACGCATTCTCTCTCTCTCTCTCTCTCTCTCTCTCTCTCTCTCTCTCTCTCTCTCTCTCTCTCTCTCTCTCTCTCTATATATATATATATATATATATATATATATATATATACATATAAATATACATATATATATATATATATATATATATATATATATATATATACATATACATATACATACATATATATAGCATATACATATACATATACATATGTATATGTATTTATATATATATATATATATATATATATATATATATATATATATATATATATATATATATACATATATATATATATATATATATATATATATATATATATAAGCATATACACACGTACACTCGCAAGAGACATTACAGGGTGGAGAGAGACTGTTCATAGCTTAAACTTTTTTATCACTTCGAAAATGTCAGAGCTACTATTCCTGTTACTATTGTGGACAACAAACGTCGAATAAATAATAGATTTGACATTCAGGAGCTGAATAAAATGTGCGTGAAATTACAAAGATGGGATTTTCAAAGCGATTAAAAAAGCTTATTATCTCTCTCTCTCTCTCTCTCTCTCTCTCTCTCTCTCTCTCTCTCTCTCTCTCTCTCTCTCTCTCTCTCTCTTCTCGAGCTAGCCAATCCTGCGGTGTTTTCCCGCGTTAATGTTAATGTCATTCGAGATATCCGGAAAATACGATCTGGCGGGAAATATGGATGTTTTCAGCTGAGGGTTGTATATCAATCCTTGTTCCCAACCACTAAGCAAATGCACCACTCTGTCTGCATGTATACTTATGTATTTCTTTACTTAAATATACACATCCTATCACACGAGAGTGCCACTAAATGCCACTATGAAATTAAACAATATAAAACTCTCTCTCTCTCTCTCTCTCTCTCTCTCTCTCTCTCTCTCTCTCTCTCTCTCTCTCTCTCTCTCTCTCTCTCCTGTTCTTAGTCTTTTTTTCTCAATCTTTTTTTCTTAAGGTTGGGCTAACGCCGTGAGGTGCACTTTAAGCGTTACTAAAGCTGTTTGCAGCGTCCCATCACTCCCTAGCTGCACCCATTGTTAGCCTATTCCATTACCTCCACTCCCGCTTCCGTTCTTCAGTCTTGCTGTCCAATCTCTCTAACTATTATCTTTTAGTGCAACTGTGGTTTTGTCCCAGTTCCACTTTTAGCTCCTTTTACTTCGTCTCCTTTATTTCACTGCATCAAGTGCTACAAGGCTGAAAGTGCCGAAGAACTTGTCGACTTAACAACCAAAATTTCATAAATCATCCAATCAATCTTTTTTTCGCTCTCCGTCTGCTAACTTTAACAGAGTTGGTACGTATTCGACTATCTCCAGCAATTTACATTATTTTCGTATTTCCTTCACGTGAGTACGTCAATATAAATAATATCTGTAAATGCTTAAAACACTTATATAGAGTTTGTAAGGTCAATTACGACCAAAGAGTTCCCCCTGACTGTTCTGTATTTTCCTTCCTTTGACTTGCTTGGTAAAACTTTTTTCGTTCCATCAACCATTCCCCATTTCGATTACATACCAGTTAGTGCTTATAAATACTGGTTTCATTTTCTACAGCTACTTTTTTGCAAGAAAATTATGTTTAATTTCTATATACACGCACAGACAGACACACACACACACATATATATAGATATTTGTATATCTACATATACATACATATATATATATATATATATATATATATATATATATATATATATATATATATATATATATATATATATATATATATATAAAATATATATATGTATATATATATTTATATATATATACATATAAGTGTATATATATTTATATGTATATATATACATATATATATATTTGTATGTAGAAACAGTATATATACAAACACACACACACACACCATATACATATACATTCACACTTGCTCACGTTTTATATTATAAAAGAGTTGAAGTTTAAGCTTTAATTCCTGGCATCTCGAATAATTCACAAACAGCCTCATAAAATAAACAGTGACATCTCGCCGCCTGTACGCTGTCATTTAAACGAAAAGTCACTGAAATCAGAAACTCTTCATACAATTAACTTGTTTACATTTCACAGATTAGGGGTCCACGTGACTCACTTGCTTCGTGGCTAAAACCAATTTCGTTCCATACTTCCATGGATATATTTTTCACGTAAGTGCATATGCACACGCGCGAGAGCGCACGCCTTTGCATTCACATGCATACACAAACACGCACACACATAATATATATTTACATATATATGCATACATGTGTGTGTCTGTGTGCGTGTGTAAGGGAAGGTGTTTAGCTTGATTTCAATCGAGAAAGTAAACGAAAGGACAAGGTGGATTCATAGAAGGAAGAAGGTGTGTAATCAGTGTTTTTGTAATGAAATAGTTATGCGGAAAGTTGGAAAGTAAAGGAGAAGAGCTGTATATGGTATACGAGGACCTAGAAAAAGATTATGACTGAATCCATAGGGAGGCTCAGTGGAGGGTGTTGAGAATGTTTGGTACAGAGAATAAGTTATCAATAACCATCGAGATTTTTATTATGGGCAGGAGAGGAAACAGGCTAACTTGATGTAAAAATGGGTCAAAGACAACTGTGTGTTATGTTTATGTGTCTTATGTTTATGGATGGAGTGATGGGTAAAGTGAGAAAAAGGACAGTAGACTAAGTGCAAAGCTGTGGAATTAAAAATACTGAGTTCTGAATGTTGCGCTGAATGGGTGATGTCTACAGATGACACAGTGCTGGTTACGATAGTGGGAAGAAACTGCAGAAATACGTAAGAGTGAAAGCGTTTGTTAGCAGAGAAAGTTGAGTGCACATGTAAGCAAGAGAGAGGATGGAGGCTAATGGAAACCAGAAAGATGGATGATAGCAGGATGAGAGAAGAGGTGATACAGAACAAGTGATGTAAGAAGAATCATCGAGGAACTCAAGGTGGAAATGTATGGAGAACCACTACCTTCTATATGGAAGCAGTGTGTGGCTGTTGAAATCATACGAAAAATAAAACAAGTAAAAAATACGCCGAAGTTTCTTCGGCACAATCGAGTTTTCTGTACAGTGTACAATGCTGTATGAGCCGTGGCCCATGAAGCTTTCAGTTACGGCCCGGTGGTGGCCTGTCATATAGAGTTGCCAAAAGCACGATTATGGCTAACTTTAACCTTAAATAAAATAAAAACTACTGAGGCTAGAGGGCTGTAATTTGGTATGTTTGATGATTGGAGGGTGGATATTAACATGCCAATTTGCAGCCCTCTAGCCTCTGTAGTTTTTAAGATCTGAAAACTGAAAACTTTTGAAACCGCTGACATGAACTGTTCGCGTAATATCTGCAGTGTAAGAAGGCCTGATGGAGTGAGAAATATTGAGCTATGTAGCAGTGGTAAAAATTCAACGTAGGTGAAAGGATGGATCAGGGCATTTGGAGATGGTTCAGTCAAGTGGAAAAGATAGATAAGTTGAGGAAAAGGGTATAATTCAAAAGTTCAAGGAAGGAGGAGCAAAAGACGTGAAAAGGGTTGGATGGATTGGTGTGAAAGAGATATTGGAAATGAAAGGCTTTCATATACAGGAAGCATGAGAATGCGCGCAAGGTATGGTTGAATGGCTCAGTGTGTATAAGGGGTTTGATACATTGTTCATGAACTTGCAGTGAAGTATGAACTGGCTAACATTGTGAAAATTATACATCATAGGGGCATTTCCATGGTGCAGCAGTTAGTGTAAAAATGTGGCAGTGACCATGCATTGTCTTGTCTTTGGGATCACCCTTTATAAGAAAATAGCTCAGTGCTGGAAAGTAATATGGTAACATTGGACAACTGCCTACCCCATAGTCAAATGTTTATTTTGTTCTACTTCCATATTTCCATATCAATCATTCCTCACGGAAATAACTATCACCTAGATCGAGAGAGCCTGATTGTATGGGTCAATTAAAGACAAATCCTAACTTCTTTCAGCTATATCTTATCACCGTCAAATACCTACCTTGCGTAATTGGGTCAGAGAGAGAGAGAGAGAGAGAGAGAGAGAGAGAGAGAGAGAATGCGGGGGAAGGGGGTTGCCGTACTTGTTAAATCCATTCCTAACATCACATTCAAAACAAAACTATCGATTCCCTAAATTAATGACTCTTAGCCTCTCTCTCTCTCTCTCTCTCTCTCTCTCTCTCTCTCTCTCTCTCTCTCTCTCTCTCTCTCGTCGCATCGGTGGCCAATTACGCGAGCTATAATGATATGAAGGTTCATAATCCCTGATTGACAGATGAAGGTTGTCTACTAAACACCTTATTTCTGAGTGGGCGAAGGAGGACGCAGAGAGAATCAGAGATCCCTAACCTCTCCCCCACCCACCCCCGCCACCCCCATTCTCCAATACCTACCTAATGCCTCTTGCATCACTACCTTCGGAGTATCTCATCCTTGCAAGGTCCTCTTTCTGCAAGTCCTCTTGATTTCCAAACAGTTTCACCTATGACTGTCTCTCTCTCTCTCTCTCTCTCCACACACACCTATGTATGTATGTATGTATGTGTGTATGTATATATATATATATAATATATATATATATATATATATATATATATATATATATATATATATATATATATATATATATATATATATATATATATATATATATATATATATATATATATATATATATATATATATATATATATATATATATATTATATATATATATTTATATATATATATATATATATATATATATATATATATATATATATATTATATATACAGAGGTGCTACAGTTAAGAAGCTCGCTTGTTAAATTGTATATAGATAACAGCTACTTATATCACAGCCATTTACTTATGGTAGTTAACTGTATAATTTCTTTAAGGAACAGCACTTGGCTTTTATACAGTTAGCCTTGGTTACATCTTGGGTGGAGAGGAAATGTTTTGCGAAATTTCATTTTACTGTCAATTTCCTAAATAGCAGGAGCTGTGATTTACCAACATTACGGAAATAGATTGGACGATCTGTAAACAGCTGAAGGTAAGCCGAAGAAAATGTAATGCAACAAGTGCTTTGTCAATTCATCCGGCTTACTGAGTGACTGCATAAAAAACGAAATTAAATTTTACAAATATTTGTATGAATTGTTAATTAATGTAAATATCTATTCTCAGGGTTGTGTTTTCGGTTGAATAAAAGCATATGGAAAAGAGATTGTTGATTGCCCTCAGACACAACATTTATATATATATATATATATATATATATATATATATATATATATATATATATATATATATATATATATATATATATATTATATATATATATATATATATATATATATATATATATATATATATATATATATATATATATATATATATATATATATATATATATATATATATATATATATATATATATATATATATATATATATATATATATATATATATATATATAGTATATAAAACGTGCGTGCGTGTGCGAGAGCGAGTATGCCGAGCTTTCTGTAGCCTAATCCTTGTAAACTCAGGTTTCATCCGCTTAACTTTTGTTTGCTTAACAAATACGTTTACATAAATTTTAATATATTATTTTTACTCTCTCTCTCTCTCTCTCTCTCTCTCTCTCTCACACACACACACACACATACACACACAAATAGCTCTCAATTTTAAATAAAACTATCCTAACAAATACGTTTTCCCAACTTGTTTTTCGTTTTGTCCTCTCTCTCTCTCTCTCTCTCTCTCTCTCTCTCTCTCTCTCTCTCTCTCTCTCTCACACACACACACACAAACACACACACACATACATACAAACACACACACACAAACACACACACAAACACACACACACACACGTACATACAAACACACACATTCACATATATTTCTAACTGTTTAATACAACAATCACGAAAAAATGTTTCTGTTTTATAACATAAACCTAAACTTCTTTTGAATTACGTTGTTAAAAAAGTACAGTTGAACTTTAAATAAAAAAAAGATTCCACCGCAAGTTCCATACCTTTAAAATATGACAAAATTCGTGCCACTATCAACAAGTAGCATGGAGGACTCAGCACTCTAAGACACCATGATGACCCTATGAAATTATATTATGGGGGGTCGGGGGGGGGGCATTAGGCATCACAAGACCAAAACAGACGAAAAAGCTGGGCGGGGTTTGAAGGAGGAAACGCAGCTCCTCTCTCTCCTCTCTCTCTCTCTCTCTCTCTCTCTCTCTCTCTCTCTCTCTCTCTCTCTCTCTCTCACACACACACACACACATTCACTTCAGGATGCGGAACGCATTGCCTTTCTCAGTATTTAATGAATCGTTTAACATCGTGCTTTCAAAAAATCGGTTTACCATCACTAAGAAGTCTGACGTACTTCAGTGCACTTCTGGCTAGCGAACCACTTAGAATTAGCCAGTTGCACGTTTCTCGACCCGTTTATCACATGAAACACACGTATAATTGTTACTGTCGTTACGATTACTGAAGTGTTATCATTGCAACCTCTCCTCATTTCTTTCTTACTCCTATTTTGATTCTTATTGCCATGTGGTAGGTTCCAGGTCACTCTCTTGAGTAAGTCTATAACCAAGGCCACTTACGATGAAATACCAGTAATCTGCTCTCCTTGTCTCCCATAATATTTTTTTTTTTCACTTAACCTTCCCGTGAATATATAGATAAGGACACAAACGGACGGCCTTTACATATTATTATTATTATTATTATTATTATTATTATTATTGGTGAAACAATCCAGAACGTTGTCGGCGACAACACTTATTAAAAATATACATATAAAACGTTTTATATATGTTTTAATTTATATTTACACTGAAAACATTCTGGATTCCTTCACTATTTTAGTGACTCAGCCAGTCATGAGATTTTTATAAATGATAATAATTATTATTATGGAACCACCCGGAACAGAATGTTCATTTGTGGAAAAAGTGACAGAGAAACAGGGCCTATCTGCAGTCTGCTTCCCCGCGTCCTCCTGCTCATCTATCCCCATCTCTATCAACACTTTATTCTCGGTAATCCTTCCGATCCATCCCCAGACAGACATGATCGAAAATATAAAAAAAACTTCCACGTGATATGACAAAGATCATATATATATATATATATATATATATATATATATATATATATATATATATATGAAAAGTTTTGTCCCAGACCGGTGTACAGTACTGCTAGTAAAGATGTAAAGTACATTAAATTGCCTTACCTTGGTCATAGTAGCTATATGGTCCCAAGAAATACAGATGTTGTTTCCCTCAGATCAGTTTCCGGTTTGTTTTCTGTAATCCTTTACAATAAGATCACTTTTGAGAAGCCTATCTGCCTGTGGACCTTAATTCCTGTGTCGTTTACTTGTTCACTTGTTCGCGGTGTGGTCTGCGATACGTGGGATCAACTGGCTCAGACACAGAATTTTAGGTCTTTCTATTAGAACTAGGTTTCCCCTTTCCAAACCACCCTTTTCTGCCATTAGAGAACACAGTTTAACACAAGACCATCCTTTCACTGACCTGGATTTTCGGGTACTGTCTTTTGTTCAAATAGACTGGACCTTTTAATTTCAGAGTCGCTGACTATTAAAAGATGAAGCCGGAATTGAACAACAACTCGTCTGGTATTCAACTAGCTATCGTGTAATTTCATAGTAGGTACTCAATTAGGTCGTTATATATTTTACTTTTGAGTGGTAGTTTGTTTACATTTCACTTTAGTTTTATTTTCATATTTTTATGTTTGTGTTTTTAATTTTTCGTTATTTTACGTCTCACCCTTTTAGTTTGTATTTACTTGTTCATTTTATATATTTCGTTAGTATTTTTTGCTGAAAATATATATATATATATATATATATATATATATATATATATATATATATATATATATATATATATATATATATATATATATATATATATATGTATGTGCACATATATATAAACAGATAGATAGACAGATAGATACAGTTCGTCTTGTATAGCCTCATAGTTCTCTGGACGCCTTTTCCCCTCATGAACGACCGGCCGTACAAGATTTGAACCTTTCGGTTACATCAGCAACAATTCTGGAAGAGGTTGCTATACATGAATGAGTGACCACCAAAAGAAAGCCATGCACCAACGGTGCATAAGGCCCTTGAACACAAATGAGGCAGGTCATGGAGCTAGCAACTTAAAATAATTTATGAAAACCTTTTCGCGTCACTTTCTTTAAGGGAAACGGTGTATGAAAAAAAAAAGAAAAAGAATATATATATATATATATATATATATATATATATATATATATATATATATATATAGTATATATATATATATGAATATCCTTCTCATGGTCAGGTCGGTAGCGTGACCTCGTTCTGATTACCCGGGAAGCGGGTCGATTACCGCTGCCGGTAATTGTTATTGCTTCATATTTCTTGCATATCGATCTGAGGCTTTGTAGTGACAAGCGTATCCAAAAAAGTGTGAAGAATTCGAAAAGTTGAGGAAATTGTCGCTATTACAATTACATACGTATCTGGCAAAATGTGACCACTTTTTTACAAGTGCATATATATAGGTGTATGTGAGATATATATATATATATATATATATATATATATATATATATATATATATATATCATATACAAAAGTTATTATAATCACACACACACACATATATATATATAATATATATATATATATATATATATATATATATATTTATATATATATATATATATATATATATATATATATATATATATATACACACACACACGTAAGACAAATGTATAAAGTGCAATGAACGTGAACTACAGCGAACTTCTTGAAATGCACAAGAAGAACCCTCTGAACGATGTGCATTAACATTCTGCTAATTTGGAACGAATATAATCCAACGATAACGTTAGTGATCCTAATATTGCTTTCGACTTAAAAAGAACTACGCCGGCATTCCACAAAGTTATCAGAATCCCCCAGACAACTGGGCCCTTGAAAGGTTGACATAAATCTTTGGGATTAAAGTATTTTGTACGTCAATGGCTAAGGCAGATGTAACAAGTACAAATTGAGCAACGACAGACTAGAATGTTGCTTACTACACTTGCGTTAATGATCCTCGACTTAAAAATTAAACGAATATAGATAATACTGCCAACAATACCTACACTTAGTTTGCAGACTGCCAAAAGCATTCTGAAAAGTTAAGTATATCTTAGTTTAACCAGACCACTGAGCTGATTAACAGCTCTCCTAGGGCTGGCCCGAAGGATTAGATTTATTTTACGTGGCTAAGAACCAACTGGTTACCCAGCAACGGGACCTACAGCTTATTGTGGAATCCGAACCACATTGTAGCGAGAAGTGAATTTCTATCACAAGAAATAAATTCCTCCAATTCTTCATTGGCCGGTCGGAGATTCGAACGCGGGGCCAGCCGAGAACGATGCCCACCCTCCCAGTGAGGAACCTCATTAACACGAAAATAAAGCGAATTAGAAAATTAAAGTTCTTACACCGTGTAAATATTCGCCAAATAGCAATACTAGACTTGGGCTGCACAGTTAGTGTCCTTGGACCATAACGAAGATCAATTTCATCATTACCGGCAACATGACCTGAGCTCACCCACTGAGCTTGCACTTTAAGAAGCAATCATTCTTCCAAAGGTCATTTGGATAATGGACTCGGCTCAAATACCTTTCGGCCATGGCAACACTGTCATGATAGATAATGTACACCCTTCAACATTGGCAATACTGTCATGCTGGCCAGCGTAGTGAAGACTGGCCTTCACACACCTGACACTGACGACATTGTTATTAACTTGAATCAGTCAGCGTAATTAGCCAGTAGTCTGGCACCCCTATAGGTACCAACAACACAGGCCACCACCTGGCCGTGGCTGAAAATGTCATGGGCCGCGGCTGAGTTTCATGGGCCGTGGCTGAGAGTTTCATACAGCATTATACGCTGTACAGAAAACTCGATTGTGCCGAAGAAAGTTCGGCGCAATTTTTACTTGTTTTCTAATACTGCAAGTCCTGGTGCATTAGATAAAAGAGAATGCTTGCTTAGAAGACCAGAATACCTCCCCAACTAGAACTTTAGTGTTATTCTCGTGGACCATTTTAGCGTTATTTTGGCATCATTATCATACCAGTAGAGTTGATAATAAAATCCGGCAGAGGATTAATTAAAGTGGTTTCATAAACTGCTTTAACAGATAACTCCATGACACCTAGTTTTTCGGACCTTGACCGATAGGTAATGGAACTTGTGGAAAAGTCATTCAAAATTTTGTACGTGGGAATGAGATGTCTTTTAAGATTATACATTACACCTAAATATACTGTCGAATTGGAAATCATCATCTGGGCTTGTACTTTCTACCGTATCACAGTGTCATCGATGTCAACATTTTGTGCATCCACAAGACTGATGGATGTTTACGCATAAAAGTTTTCTTGAGTTTGTATGGTAACTGACGCAGCTTCTAATTTCACAAGACTTGCACCTTGCTTTACTGTGGATGATCTTGGTTCCGCGCTAAAGTTATTTCAGTTCTAAGTCTTTATCTGCACACACACACACACACACACACACACACACACACACACACACCCAGTAGTAAACGAACCAAAGCAACTCGCACTTCCGTATTGGAAAACTCGTTTCATCCTCTTCCCATTCCGTGAAACTTGGCAACCCAATATTTCATCAATCTATTCCAAACCCAGGTTGGTGCAAGTACAGTAGCTCGGAGAAGCGCTATTGTTGATAATCTCGGTAAAAGACCGCGCTGCCTCTCAGTAACCCCATCTGCCGGCGGGTATGATCACTCCGCAGTCAAACCAGAACAATATTCCTCGATCTTTTATGCGCATTTCCTCGTACGTTCAGCGCTCTTTCCTTTCTTCTGAAATAATCTGGGAGATGATACGGTATTATTCTCTTCCCCGGATGGGGTTTTGTGGTTACGAGAGTGAATTTCGCCTCCCCTTGTATTCAGGCTCGAAATTACTTACTGTATCAAGGCGGACGGCGTTTTGCAGTGAGTTTATCTGTGCCCACGTTTGTTCCTTTTTTCCGCTTTCTCTTTGTTTTTAAAGTGGAAATTATCTTAAGTTCTCTTTGTTCTTCTTTCACTACTTTTGGTTTAGAAATTTTGTTCCGTCTAGTTATGTCTTTAGTGAAATAACGTTCATATGGGAGTAATCTTTCGTGGACCTTTTTTCCCACTTCTTATCAATTATAGAAACTAGGCACTCCTATATTATTACGCCTCATTAACGCTGACCTCCCTAATAAACGCTCATTGGCCCTAATCATTAAAAGAGGGTCATTTCTTACTGCACTTTGCATTTTTTCCCTCAGCCGAAGCATATTAAATCTGCTTTCAGTCACTGACCACACGGGGTATTAAATAAAATAGAATATAGGATTTAGGCCCAAGGCCAAGCGCTGGGACCTGTGAGGTCATTCACCGCTGAAACGGAAATTGAGAGCAAAAAGGGTTTGAAAGGTGCAAAAGGAGGAAAACCTCGCAGTTGCACTATGATTCAATTGTTAGGAAAGGGTGGAAAGCAAGATGGAAGAAAGAGAATATGAACGGAGGCACAGTAAAAGGAATGAAAGGGGTTGCAGCTAGGGGCCGACGGGAACCTGCAAAGTACCTTAAATAATGCCTACAGTGCACAGCATAAGATGCACTGATGACATTACCCACTAAGGGGACTGGGGGGTTTTCAAAGAAACCGTCGAAGTTCGCAGCGCAAGGACTCGCCATTGAAAGACGGCTTCTTCCCTCCTTTTGTCCAAGTGTGAATAATAATTCTCTTGCCGTGCTTTTTCTCTTCTTTATTTCTTGTCAATTTTCTTTTTCTAGAGATCATTTCATCTGTCTGTTTTATATTCTTATATCTTCCTTAATTTTAGTACCTTTCCGCTTCTTATTCTTTTATTCTCCTGCATAGTTCCTCGTTGGAGTGGTCGGTACACCGTTCTCGGCTAGCACTCTGCAGGGCCCGAGTTCGAATCTCCGGCCGGTCAATGAAGAATTAGAGGAATTTATTTCTGGTGATGGAAATTCATTTCTCGCTATAATGTGGTTCGGATTCCACAATAAGCTGTAGGTCCCGTTGCTAGGTAACCAGTTGGTTCTTAGCCACGTAAAATAAGTCTAATCCTTCGGGGCAGCCCTAGGAGACCTGTTAATCAGCTCAGTGGTCTGGTTAAACTAAGGTATACTTAACTTATTCTCCTGCATGTGGTATGGTATCATTTGAACTGCATCTAAATGACTGTTGCAGTATAAAGGTTATCGAAGTCGTGAGTAAACAAGTAAAAAATGCGCCGAACTTCCGGCGCAATCGAGTTCTCTGTACAGCGTATAATGCTGTATGAAACTCTCAGCTAAAGCCCATGAAATTTTCAGCCGCGACCCATAAAACTTTCAGCCACGGCCAGGTGGTGGCCTGTTTATTGGCATACATAGCAGTGCCATATGCACGATCATGGCTAACTTTAACCTTAAATAAAATACAAATTACTGAGGCTAGAGAGCTGCAATTTGCCATGTTTGATGATTGGAGGGTGAATGATCAACATAGCAATTTGCAGCCCTCTAGCCTCAGCAGTTTTAAGATCTGAGGGCGGACAGAAAAAGTGCGGACGGACAGACAAATAGCAACCACAATAATTTTCTTTTACAGAAAACTAATAAAACCGGTAAGTTAATAAAGGAGAAAAACATCTTGCAGCGTCCAGCCAGGCAGGAGACATTGCTACTATGAAAAAAAACCTTGAATGAGTTAGTTTCAGTGCTCCACATCTTAAAAACCTATAAGCCACTTTACATCCCTTTTAGTTTTCCATATAAGAAAACTACTGAGATGGTTACTTGTCCGTCTGTCCGCACTCTTTCTGCCCGCCCTCAGATCTTCAAACCTACTGAGGCTAGAGGGCTGCAAGAGGAGAGAATATTTGTACTTGCTTAAAATGTTGCAGGAACAGTTACCTAAATGATTCTCCAACATAACTTAAAATAAGAAAGGCTCCGTTTATCTGTATTCTCTATTAATCTTGTTAGTTTTACGTAAATGAACCTCCAGGTTCTTTTAAAAGTCAATTGAAAGATTAATCTCTCTCTCTCTCTCTCTCTCTCTCTCTCTCTCTCTCTCTCTCTCTCTCTCTCTCTCTCTCTCTCTCTCTGTGAACAGAAAATTAGCAAAATTTTTAGAGGAAAACTAATGTACAGTACATCTCTCGTTCCCTCTGTCTCATACGCGCTCGAGAACGCAGAAACGAACACATTTGATTTTTTAACCCTCCGAATAAATTTTATTCTCTTCGTCTGATTAAGATAAAATCGAATTATTTGCAGCCTCATGTTATTTGGTCCCACTCAACCCTCCGCACCTCTCTCTCTCTCTGTCTGTCTGTCTGTCTGTCTCTCTCTCTCTCTCTCTCTCTCTCTCTCTCTCTCTCTCTCTCAATGCGTACCTAAAAGTTTCTCAGCATGAAAGAACAGATTTTTGAGACATATGAACAGGCAGAATAACTGATGGATGACCGGTTTGGTCATTTTTTCTCTTTCATGTGACATTAGCAATACTCTGAAAGAAAGAAAATTCTATCGTGAAAATATTACTGGCCAGCAACTTATCACTGCTTTCAGACTACAGGAATAGATTCAAAACTTTTTTTTTTTTGCGTGTTTGAGTTAAGTATGCGCTCTCTCTCTCTCTCTCTCTCTCTCTCTCTCTCTCTCTCTCTCTCTCTCTCTCTCTCTCTTAAGGTATCACATATTTTGTAGGTATTAATTCGATTTCAAGTACAAAAATGCTTTTCAACTGCGTCCTTCTCTGAATGAACGTGGGTAGACAACCAGTGCTAAGTTAAGAATACCTTAGTTTAACTAGACCACTGAGGAGCTGATTAACAGCTCTCCTAGGGCTGACCCGAAGGATTAGACTTATTTTACGTGGCTAAGAATCAACTGGTTACGTCGCGACCAGTACTAACGAATGGACATGCGCCAAGCAGCAATGATTCACAGAGGAATGGCCAATGTACCAATCAGATAGTAAAGCTGAGGGAATATTAGGAGTCAGATGGCAAGAAAATACTATGTGCTCTTGGTTGAGAACTATAAGAGGAGAGGCCGGAACTGAGCGGAGATTTGTGGAAAATAATGAGCAAGAAAGATATGAATGGCGGAATTACAGAGACCTCCTACCTCGCATGGCGATGGAAGTGAGCATAATGTGAATCACATGGCATTTGTGGGTAAAGAGTTGAAATATATAAAAACAATTTATATTTACACTCTAAGAGAGAAAAGCATGTCTTCCCTTGCAAGTAAGACGAAGGAAAGGAGAATGTTAATCAGATATTTAGAAGTTACAGAAGTCGTCTGTATTTGGTATTAGCAGTTCTCCAGTTTCAAGCCTCATATTCTGCTGGTTGTTGTAGAAATAAAAGCTAAGACAGAGAGTCCCAGGGAAGTGCAGGTCTGTGTACTGCCGAACCAGGAAGTTCTTGCAAAATTTACACATTCAAACCACTTACTCCAGTGCCACTCTCGCTCCATACCAGGGTCTGACATCCAGGGATCTGAGGTGAATATATTTATATATATATATATATATATATATATATATATATATATATATATATATATATATATATATATATATATATATATATATATATATATATATATATATATATAATTATATAATGTGTACATATGTGTGTATACGCATATGTATGTATATATACATATATATATATAGATAGATAGATAGACAGACAGACAGATGTATGTGTGTGTGTGATTGTATGCGCGTATGCGTGTGCGTATTTCAAGCAACTACAATGACTTAACTTTCCGACTTCCTCAACATCGTATAGCCGTCTTACCCAGATAGGAATGATACAATGTTTTCAGTCAACATAATTATACGTTAGCGTTCCGATTTAAGTATATTTTATAGTTAAAGCGTTTTATCGGTTATTTGCTTATTTTTTCTGGCTGGAATTAATCAAGAAAATCCTTGTCGACTTTCTCGTACTACTAATGGCTCCTACCACCGCAACACTCCAAACTTACACCAAAGATGGCAACAAACTAAGAAACCTTTATCTGCCACGCCAATATAAGAACCAACTCGGGTATAGGCGTATCCAACAAAGTGCGAGAAGTCGGGAAGTTGACAGTTCAATTTGACCATCAGAAATACTTATATATTTCGTTAAAAACCAGTAGGTTCGCTACGTGAACTACATAAACAGTTCCACTCTACAACACGAACTATTTCCCACACACACACACACACACACACAACACACACACAACACACACACAACACACACATATATATATATAAATTATATATATATATATATATAATATATATATATATATATGTATATATTGTCACGATGTGTTCCAAGTACCTGGTTATAAGTCAACTAGTCACAAAATCCAAAAATTTACCTCACTTCAGCCAGATACCTGAACTCTCATAACAATAAAATTATGACTGAGCACACTAAAGGTAACAGTGATCCCTTAAAACTTACTTATCACTTGAAAAATCAAACTAAGTTTATCAAGATATGTGTGATGTATTAAATACACTAGAAGAAAAGGGTATCACTCCATCAAACAACTATAATTGTTTCCCTGGTCTTAATTCACTTCAGCAAAACCAAAGGGAACAAAACATGTTTATCACTTTGCCTTATGCACACACAATTAATCCAACTTATTGTTGGTCAACAAATGAAACACTGTGTTTAATAACTTTAAATACAAAAATTTATTTTTAACTTCAAATTTATAATTAGAATTCACAATCTGAAAAATTTACCACTACTTGAAAACAACACAAGGTTTAATTAATTCTTAAACAAGATTAATTTGCAAAACTTTAATTTATTAAGAAATTACGTTAACTAAGCAAAATTTACACTATTAAGAATTACTCAAGATTTGAAAAGGAAATCTTAACAAATGAAAATCAAATAAAGTATGCAATGTTAAAGTATCAAAAATATATAAAATGCTAAGCAAATAAATGTTAAATAACCAACACAAAATTTGGGCAAAACTAAGAAATTGCAAACACAAGAACACACAAAAAAAATGCACAAAACAAGAACACACAAAAAGTGCTCAAAAGATTTATCAACAACAATTTCACTAAGGCAAAATCTCCCTAATATTTCTTATTATACCATGGTAATAATAAGTAAAATCCACTTTAACTTACAAAAGCTTGTGAGAACCTTTCTAAAATTCACAAAAACACACTTTCTATGAGGCGCCTGTTACACTTCTAACACACTTTTCTATTAAAATACTCAGGTAATGCTCGAGTTACAATAATTCACCTTACGATAATTCGATTTTGCAATGGGATAAGCAATTAATACCGATACGACAATGTTATTTATAAAAGGTTTTTAAAATTCGCACAGGCATATGCAGCAGCGTAATCAGGCAGTGAGAGAGACCAAATTACAATAGGCAACTTTTCCTCCATCCCTTTATCCCATCTTCTAGTTAAAAAAGTAAAAGAGAACAATAAAAGTATTGTTAGTAACGTTATACTCTTGCGTAAATGCATACAGCCATAAACAACCAACCAAGAAACTGTTTTGCTTATAACCGAATTGGATAACAACAGCTGTTTACCTGGTATTTCAACCATCGTACAGTAATAAACAATTACTGTACGTTAAGGCACAAATGACGTATATTTCTACATTATACCCTTACTCGGTATGGATAACAGATCGTCAAGGAAATATACTGCTAAATTTAAGCTGCAAGTTGTAGCTGAGGCTGAGAAAACAATGATCAAGCTGCTAATGACTATACTGTAAATTATCGTGCATCGGCAACATAGATGAAACTAGATCGTAATTAAAATGGGAGAGAAAGTATTTTAATCAAAACTACTGGGCATGAAAGAACACATCACTGCTGTTTTTACGCCAATAAACGATAAATACGTAAAGCTCGTGTTATGATGAAATCATGTGAAAATAGTGAATAGAATCTTGAATTTTTTCTACACAAAACAAACGCCCCCAAACGGCCATTGTCACCTATCAACGACAATAATAGATAGATTAATTTCACAACGAGAAGTACTTTAGTTATATTTCAACTTAAAAACACTTTGTATAAAGAAAAATAACCTTGCCCCTTATAAATAAAGTATCTAGACTCTAGAGATTCACTTACGCTAACTAGAAGCAAGAAAAGCATCCTGAACTGAGTTAAAGAAATACCGCATAAACATTTCCAAACCAAAACATTGACCACCATGATCGCGATTTATAATAGAAAAGCAATATAAGAATATATACAATATTATTGGATACAGTGAATTAAGGCATAACATTTTAAAAGATCCGCAGAAAAGATGCATATTCGTTATGTTGACGTTTGTATAATATGATATGTGAATATAGAGTAGAGTATAATGTACGCTACGCTACCGTGTATGTATATAATATACCATAGTGTAGGCTAACCTAATTCTTGTTTGTTATTCAATTTCTCTTTGTACTGAATTATCATAAGTCACTTTGCATGAACCTCCAGAATTAGCTGATATTAATAATTACTATACCGTGTATGTAAAGAGTATATTTTATAGTGTAGGCTAGGCTACCATGTGTGTATACATGGTACCGAATACCCTAGTGTAGGCTAGGCTATGTTAGAGATATGCTTTGGTATTTCTTACATTTTTTCCAACAAACGATGGTTTTTTTTGGAACCTAACCCCATCGTAAGTAGGATAATACCTGTATAAGCATTTTTTTTTTTTTTTGTTTTGTGTGTGTTTGAACTATCAAAACAGGCAGTTCTAAGTGTTTTTAGAAGGGTTCTAAGTATTCGCTGGTTTTAGCTATTTGCAAGGGGAAGTGTGGTACACATCCCCTGCGAATACGGGGTTTACTGTAAGTATACATACATACATACATATATATATATATATATATATATATATATATATATATATATATATATATATATAATATACAAATATAATATATATATATATATATATATATATATATATATATATATATATATATATATATATATATATATATATATATATATATATATATATATATACAAATATATATATATATATATATATATATATATATATATATATATATATATATATGTATGTATATATACATGTATATATATGCGCATGAACTATCTTTTCGTTTATTTCTCTCTCTCTCTCTCTCTCTCAATAGCCGGACCCTCGCCCTTGCAGATTATTTTTTGATCAATAATCTCCCTCCATTAATTTACACGCGGGGCGTCAATGTCGGTTTCTATCGGTCTATTATCTTTTTGTGTTCTTTTCTTCCTTCGTACTGCTTGAATTTCCTCTGCATCCGCCATTTAACAAAAAGATAAATAACCATACAAATAAATTTCGCCGAGGAAAACAAAAGGTTCAATCTCCGTAAAGACTTTTTAACCAAACAAGCAATCTTACCTTAATGATAATTTTAATGCGAACGCCTTAATAAGTTTGCATTATTGCAAAGGACATCTCGTTTCATTATTCAATGGGCGATACTGGCCATTTCATGAGGGGAGAAGGAAGATTTGACACTCATTTATTCATCTCCACGTTCATCTCATTCATGACGAAGGGATGATCGAGAAGGGATGCTTCTTTCAGTCTCATTTTTTTTATGTAATTTTTAAAAATTTTGAATACAGTTCTTAATCAAGTGGTTCATTTAGCATCTCCGTCAATTACAGCTTTAAAAAGGAGAAAAACAAAACTGGGCAACTCACTTGGCTTTGCTAAAAAAAATGGAATAAATTATACGGGGCATTAGACCAGGAAGTCATTCAGTACCCGATTAGTAAGAGGTATAGCAGGAAAAAAAGGGTGTACGGGTATATAATAATGAAAAAATTCGCTCGTCTGACTACTCGAATTTTATTTGACTGACGAAAGTTAGGCTGTCAAGCCAAACAGAAATAACAGTTACAGAGGCTGGACATCAAGATTGAAGAGAGAAAGCAGAAACGGAAGTAAAGTAAAAGGATAAAAAGTGGGTGCAGGTCAGGGCCGAGGGGATGCCTACCCATACTGGTAACCATTACATCATCATTCTCGACCAGAACCAATTATTTTCATTTTTTTCTCCTTCATCTGAGCTTCCGACCTATTCGGCCTTCGCACAGATAAGTACACCGCATTCGCTAATCACCCGCTCGAAGGACTCCAGTAAGAATATTCTATGCCCATTAATATTGGCAGCGGGGTATTTAATGGACAAAAGGATATGTAATTTCAAAACCTCTGGGCATATCTTCGTTTCTTATTACTACCTTCCCAGGTGTTGCCAAGGAAATAAAAGACAAAAACGACAGTAGCAGAGCGGTGAGGTCGTATTTCTAAGGTAGTGGTTCTCGCCCGGATTACTGTCACCAGTCGACCCAGCTGTAAATGCGTACAAGCTGTGAATCTAAAGATTCTACCATTCTGGAACCACCTCCTCCAAAACGGAATTAGTTCATGCTTGGAACTGTTATTGAAAATTGTTTGAGATGACATCAATATAATATATATATATATATATATATATATATATATATATATATATATATATATATATATATATATATATATATATATATGTATATATATGTGTGTGTGTGTGTGTGTGTGTGTATGTATGTATGTATAAATAATATTTGTGTATATATATGTATGTGTGCATATATATATATATATATATATATATATATATATATATATATATATATATATATATATATATATATATATATATATATATGAGAATTTGTCACCTCAAGCAATTTGCAATGAAAGTGCAAAGGACTTTAATACTGATGCCACCCGTGTTGCATGGTAGTCTAGTCACGTTTGATAAAGAGAATTCGTGGACAGCTAAATTCATTTACTCTGGTGTGACAACACTTCATGAATGCAAATACAAATAGGAAGGTTGAACTCGACCATATTAATGAATTCGAAGAGGATGAGCCATTGCAACCCCGTTCATTCCTTTTACTGCACCTCCGTTCATATCCTCTTTCTTCCACTTTACTTTCCACTCTCTCCTAACGATCATTTCATAACGCAACTGCGAGGTTTTCCTGTTACACCTTTCAACCCTCCATTGCTCTCAATTTTCCTTTCAGCGCTGAATGACCTCATAGGTCCCAGCGCTTGGCGTAAGGCCTATATCTCATATTTCAATTCCAATTTCCGCAATGATAAATAAAGCATTAAAAAAAGGAGTGAGACAAAATTTATAACATTAAGGGCAAACAAAAAATGTCATGCGCATTTACCGAAAAATAATTATGAACCTTTGTATTCGATTTCCCTCTCTCTCTCTCTCTCTCTCTCTCTCTCTCTCTCTCTCTCTCTCTCTCTCTCTGTGAAAACTTTCAGTTGTTGTTATTGATTATTATTCATTCATTATCTATTTTCCAACGCATATCTGTCTTCAGACAAAAAGAAAAGTAGCAAACATATTCACTAATGCCAATGTATCATATTTACATTTGTCTCTCTATCTACCTATCTGTCCGTTTCCGTATTATATTTTCCTTTATCTCTCTGTCTATCTATCTGTCTGTTTCCGTATTATATTTGCCTTTATCTCTCTATCTATCTATCTGTCTGTCTGTTTTCGTATTATATTTGCCTTCATCTCTCTATCTGTCTATTTCTGCTTTATTTTCCCTTTATCTCTCTATACATCTGTTTCCGTATCATATTTGCCTTTATCTCTCTATCTGTCTATCTGTCTGTTTCTGCATTTTATTCGCCTTTATCTCACTATCTATCTATCTGTCTGTTTACGTATTATATTTGCATTCATCTCTATTTATCTGTTTCTATTTCCATATTGATGTGTATACTTAGAATTTGAAAAAAAAAAAAACTTAATTCGAAAATACCTATCTGTTTTTCTGTCTAGCTTCCAAAAATTCCATCATCCCATTTATCTAACTATTTTCAAACAAAAACATTCGACAGACCAACATTTAGGAAAGCGGTGTCAGGCAGATCCGAAAAACCTCGACGTGATTTCGTGGCCAACCAGACATTCCTGCCAAATGACATCGAAATTAACCTGATTCTTTGTTACTGCAATAGCTATTGCTAGGCAATACTAAGCAATTACAGGCACTCATCTGAACATTCATTCCATCTACTCCGGATGCCATGACAACCGCGTCATCTTTATTTGCGACCCATTCCTTGCTACGGAGCGTGGAAGCTCCGGGATTGTTTGATGGGATTCGTGATGGGGATTCTGTAAGGGGATTCGTGGCAAGGATTGTGAGCCAGGTACTGTGATGGAGATCGGGAGGAAGGGACCGAGTCGTGAAAAGGACAGTGTGAAAGGAACTGTGTAATGGTATTCGTGATGGGAACTGCATTCAAAGATTTGTGATGGGGTTTGTGATGGGGATTAGGTGACACGGATTGTGTGGCGGAGCATGGGATGGGAGGTACTTGATGAGATTCACGGTGGGGACTGCGTGATAGGATTGGGAAACGGGAACCTGTAAGATGGGCTTTGTAAGAGGAACTGAAATGCGAACTGAGTAAAAACATTCGTGAAAAGGATTTATTAATCAAGAGCTTGATGATATCGTATGTTGGGGTGAGAGATGAAGCCTGGGCGGTGAATTCTGGCGACGGAGCACAACCTGGGGACAATGTGATGCTGGTTACGCCAATGAGGGCCACCATGGATTTTATTGCAATGGGGTTCACCGTAGTAACACTATCCTAGAGGTTATTGTAACGGGGTTTTTCATAGTAACCACTGATTTAAGAGAGGTCATCTACAAGATTTATAACTAAGTTTACATCAACAGAACAATGAGTGCGAGGAAGATCTGGGTTGTCAGACAGCTCTAAGATACATATATATATATGAGCTAATTAATTAACTGGTGCCATTGAAATGAGAATGCAAGACCCTCTTTTGCTATGACTCATCACATTGGACTAACCAAACACTGTAAAACACTGTAATAACATATATATATATATATATATATATATATATATATATATATATATATATATATATATATATATATATATATATATATATATACATATATATATATATATATATATATATATATATATATATATATATATATATATATATATATATATATATATATATATATATATATATATATATATATATATATATATATATATATATATGTATATGTATATATATCTATAAATATATATATACGCATCACACATTACCATTTCCAAGCCATTGACGAAGGAATCCTCTTATTTTTCACCTGTGGTAATGTGTGATAAATGAATCACGTACAAAAGTGATAATAAGCATGTATGTAAGTGTGTGTGTGTATATATATATGTGTGTGTGTATATAATTAACTCCGAAATCCGCCCATGCATTAATAACTTCCATTCTTCCTTCATTTATGCTGACATCATTGGTCCATTTTCCTGTTTTTACTAACCATCTCAACCACACTGTTACCACCTGCACACTCTCTCCAACCTTTTCGCTAGCTTCTGAAGTTTCTCTTCACCATCTAAAATTAGGGCTCCACAGTCCATAAGACTCGTCTCTAATTTCATTTCCTCGGCTTCCCACATAATTCCCCCATTAAAAATGTTAAACAGATATATTCATAATAAGTCCCTGTCTCAGACCCACCTTGACGTCAGACCTTATAAATGTTATGATTTACATAAGTTCCTCGTTGGACTGGTCGGTACCTTTCTCGGCTAGCACTCTGCAGGGCCCGAGTTCGAATCTCCGGCCGGCCAATGAAGAATTAGAGGAATTTATTTCTGGTGATAGAAATTCATTTCTCCCTATAATGTGGTTCGGATTCCACAATAAGCTGTAGGTCCCGTTGCTAGGTAACCAACTGGTTCTTAGCCACGTAAAATAAGTCTAATCCTTCGAGCCAGCCCTCTCTAGGAGAGCTGTTAATCAGCTCAGTGGTCTGGTTAAACTAAGGTATACTTATGATTTACATGTATGAATGCTTAGAAGTTTGCATGGTCTTAATGCAAGACACCCATTGTATGCAATCTGTTTTTTTAATTGTTATCATTTTTAATATTTTTTCACTTTTATTCTCCATATTAGTACTGTCATTACCATTATTATGAACACTGTTTTTTTCTACTTCTTCAACAACTGTGTGGATATTGCCGATTATCTTTTCTATCATGTTATCTCATGTATCTAGTTGTGTGTATATTGTACTTGTATATTCCATGTATATGGCCCTGAGTTGAAATAAAGGATATATTATTATTATTATTATTATTATTATTATTATTATTATTATTATTATTATTATTATTATTAAAGCTTTAAATTAGGTGGCGAAAAATACCAAGATTCTTAACAAGAGAAGAGAGATTGGGGTAAAATTTCTCGTACTATTTGTGACCTTTGTGGCCCCTGACTGTCTGACCTTTCCCCTAAACAAGATCCAAATCAAATCCAATGCTTTACCATCAAAAATTGCAAACTAAACGTCGTTTTCCCCCAAAAATACAAGTATTTTTTTCTAACAGAAAATTACCGAAGGGTTGGGTGATACATTAAAACGGCATTACACCTCCAGAGTTCCTGCAAACAGAAATAAAACTTGAGAGATGTAAAAATCTCTCCATTTTACTTTCACAGTCATAACACCTCTCCCTTTATCAAAATAAATATTTATATTCCCGCCTTCACTCCTCGCTTTTCTCTAACTAATCATGCAGGGGCGTTGAATTGCCCCGTCTCATCGGTATCACATCAAAGATATTTAACGAGAGAGCAAAGCAAATTTCAATGCAGTGCCGAAATATGGAGATACTACGCCGTGGAATTCCAAACCAGGCGCGTTGCCTCAGGCCCGGGCAGCTGTTTCAGTAGCAGTGCTTAATTAATGCTTTCACGCAAGCATTACAGTAACGAATTTTTGCTGTAGTTGCAGTGAATATTTTCGGACTTTACATATTCTAAAAGGGGAAACGTTTTCAACTTTCGCTTGACTATGCACATGCTACCGTTCTATTTGAATTCAATACTTGCTCTCAGATGGTCCGCTGGTATAGTGGTTAGTGTCGTGGCATGCCACTCAGATGTCGCGGGATCGCGTCTTCCCCCATGACGATGAAAAATCACTGGCTCTGTATCATTATCAGTTACTGCTGCAGTGTGGGGTCTGCGGTGGCAGGTTGAAACCAACATGCTTTGGAAGCTTGAGTTTCAAGTCAATGGCCCCTCTGTGCTTGTTCCATTTGAATAGGTTTCATCTACTGAAATAATAATAATAATAAATAATCGAACATAATCGTTACGTTC
The DNA here is from genome assembly GCF_040412425.1 of Macrobrachium rosenbergii. Classification (NCBI taxonomy): domain Eukaryota; kingdom Metazoa; phylum Arthropoda; class Malacostraca; order Decapoda; family Palaemonidae; genus Macrobrachium; species Macrobrachium rosenbergii. Next base: position 18,522,147 of record NC_089744.1, read on the forward strand.
CATAGCACTAATGGAAAGGCTTAGAGATAATTAATGTAAAGTCAGCGATATTTAGAGGAACTATCAATATTGCTCAAAATAAAATAAAAAAAACTATACCATAACATTAATGACTTGAAAGCACCCCAGGAAGCTAAATACCCTGAAGATCCCAGTGGATCTCTCATACAAAATTTAATTCCACTTTTTCCAGAGAGGAATCGCTCTCTACTTTAGGAGTTAAGGCCCCGAACTCTTGTCTTTAATTCTTATTTTCTTTCCTTTTCTCTCATGCTTGGGCAGAACAAGGTCAAATACAGTCATTTTCGTTCACAAATAGCAGTCAAGTTAAAGAGCAACACTATTTAAGTATCTCATGTTCTTAACAGATTTTTTAAACAGTAGACATCATAGAGTGTATGATTACCACGTCAGTAAAGCTGCAAAAATCAAAGATCCAGAACGTTTCGGTACAACCCAATCAGCTAGACCTACAAATTACCCAACATACTGTTAATCTTTGACCTTCTTGGACCATCATTCACAGTAAGGCGATCAACAGCAAAGAAATTTATCAATAAAACTAAAGTTAATATCTGAAATACTAAATTGGTGAATTCACATTAAAACTAAGAAATGCAAAGGGATCCTCTCGTCATCCTTCAATGTTTTTTCCTCTTCAATCCTTCAGAGTCGAGTTTCATTACGGTATTAAGCTGCCCATCCCGTCGAGCTCGAGCTTCCAATGAAAAAACCTCCTGCCACAACCAACAAGTTAGTGACCTCAATACTGCAGTACAAAGTCAAGGATGCAGCTCACCCAGGTGGTCTTTAAGGTCACGAGTGAGGCAGCAGTAGATGGTGACATCATTTCTATCAATCAAGACGAGCGACCGACAGACAAACAGACGGAGAACTTAGATAATACTTAACACTACTCCGCCGGGTTGCACATGCACGTGCAGATGGTGCGCATCAAGAAATGTCCACATGTAATGGATCAAAAGACAGGTCTTTCTGGGTCATCTTTACTTTGCGGTACAGGAATCACACGTGTTACGAGTAGCAGTGTTATTCATTATTTCAGTACTGACGGAACAAAATGTTACCGTGCGCATTGCAATGGAAAAAATTACCTGAAAAAAATTCAGGCTCGTGTGAAACTGTCAACAAAAAATAAATGATAAACGAATAAAATATTGAAATAATGAAAATGTTACTGTACGCATTGCAATGGAAAAAATGACCTGAAAAAAATTCAGGCTCGTGTGAAACCTTCAACAAAAAATAAATGATAAACGAATACAATATTGAAATAATGAAAATCTGAAGGTGAAATATGAATGGAATTTTCAACTTTATAATGTTCACATTACAGTACACCAAATTACTTTCTCAATATCCATTAATCACGACAAACACTACCATATACAGCATTAATTTACTCTCTCTCTCTCTCTCTCTCTCTCTCTCTCTCTCTCTCTCTCTCTCTCTCTCTCTCTCTCTCTCTCTATTTTAATCCCTAACGCACACAACCCACGCGTATTCCTTTTCCGCCTATCACGGCGAGAGCCTTTCGCCCTGGAAATAAAATTGGGAAATGCCATCTATCGCTTTCAGTGGTAATTATGGCGCAGCGAGTGTGAAACTTGGTAATTCTCCGAAGCCGAATGGATTTGGCCTCTAATCACTTTACAGTTTTCATCTGTGATTGTTAATAATCTCTGACGTGGAAATAGTGTCTATGAGAGATGAATGGATTCGCGAGCGATTTTTTTTTTATTATTGGAATAACCATTGTCCTTGTAGTTTTATTCATATTTCGTATGCGTTTGCTGTTCGATTCTCTATATGGCTTTCGTGGACATGACTGATGAAGCACTGTTACCAATATATAATTCTAGTTATATGCTATTGTAAGAAATGATTCAGTTTATTATTTATAACTACACGAATATATACACATGAAAATCAATGTAATACTTGCAGATACAAAAAAACGCCTCCGGATAAACAAAAACATATCAGGTATATTAAGAATGCCGACTCAAAAACCAGGTAAAATAAAAGTATCACAGGTTTATGAACACAAAAAATAAGTGTGTACCTAGCCAGTCAAGGCCCAAAGACACAATACATCACGATAATGAAAGTCTGATGCAAATCAGAAAGTCTACTGTAAGAAATAAGGGACATCTTTACAAGAACTCATATCCTCTCTCTCTCTCTCTCTCTCTCTCTCTCTCTCTCTCTCTCTCTCTCTCTCTCTCTCTCTCAGGAAAACTAAGGAAAGCACACCGGACATTAGTCCACCATGTACCAAATCGATAATGCAGCGAAATTCAATGCGCTACCAGCTTATCTGAGAAACATATCAGGAGTGAGCGTAAATGTGTTTAAGAATAAGCTCGACAAATATCTAAGATGCATCCCAGACCATCCAAGACTGGAAGATGCAAAATATACGGAAGATGCATTAGCAATTCCATCATCAGAGGTGCCTCACACTGAAGGACCTGGGGCAAGCACTCAGGTGAGGTCTCTCTCTCTCTCTCTCTCTCTCTCTCTCTCTCTCTCTGAAGCACAGATTAGTGTTAATCACCCATACAATATCCCATTGAAGTCAGGTGAGTAAAACACCCAGCACTCATGATGAGTGTTCCCTTTCAAGGTTAAACACCCACCTTTTTTTTTTTTTTTAAGTTAGACGCCAACCTTTTTATGTGTTCTCTTTTAATTTTTTTTCAAGTGTTCTGCCCTGTTCGCGTCTTTCCCCTGCCTTCTTGTATTTGTCACCTGAATTCCTTCTAAGCACCAACAATATTCTTTAAGAGGACGGCAACCACATAATGTCCTGCTTATGAATGCATAATAT
>NC_089744.1:18527500-18530000 GCF_040412425.1 Macrobrachium rosenbergii
TATATACTGTGTATGCATATATATATATATATGCATATATATACATTATATATATACATACATATGTATGTATATATACATAAATATATATGTATGTATATATAAAGGCATGGTCACTGATACATTCTTACTTCAACTGCTGAATAGAGGACAAAACCCAGCTAAAAAAAAAACATCATCTACATTAACCGCTTCATGCACCAACACAAAAGGAACATCAGCAGTATTTCAAACCAACCTACGTCCTATGCATATTTTCTTGGTCTTCCTTTCCTTCGTCCTTCCAACATTTCCGAATTATACGCTCTTTTGACTCAAAACACTTGATCCATTTCTTTATTTACACTAAGTTTCTCCATACTCAATCTTGCCCCACATCGCATTTTCTAAACGCACACAGCTCTTTCTTTAAATCTTTGTTATCTTTCTACTTTCTCGTATAAAATTATATCATAACACCCCTTGATATATAAAGCTTGCCTCTATAATGCTTGGTCACCTCTGTCACCTTTCCTATAAAGCAGACGAATAACTGCTTTTACCTTCCACGTCTTACGAATCCTTCCCACATCCAGACATACTTTACACACCTCGTCTGTCACTCAGTTACACTTTACCGACATACTTTACACACCTCGTCTGTCACTCAGCAATACTTTACGATCATATCTTACTGTTCACTTGTAATCCTCGTCAAATTCTGGAGGGTTTCCATTCTTCAACTTCCTAATTATCCTCAAGTCACTACTAAAAGTATTCTCAAATTTACCCTAACGCTTTCTCTTTTCTTTTGTTTTTATCTTTTAGTTTTTCCTGTCTAAAATCCTCTGCATTAAGCAAATTACTCAAAATACATCGACAAAAGACGGCATTTTCTTTAGGAAGCATCTAATCATTTCTATTTTTAGAAGATCCACTTGTTCATTTTTCTCAGCTATTTACTCCCTCTACAAACAACTACTCGATCCCGAAAGTGTATGCTTAAATATACCTGTCCATTTTTATCACAATAAAGATGGCCCCGACTGAAAGTGTGACCGGTAGGTATTTCAGCACGACAGAGCAGTTAAATGGAATTCCTAAAGATGGTCATGACAATCACGTCCTAACAAGAAGATTGTGAATATGCACAAGCAATGTATTTCAAAAACAACTGACAGGAGCAAAGATGATGGCTCCATTTCAGTGGAAAGAAAGGCGTTTGGGAGAAGACCGGAAACGAATTCCGTCTGAGAATTACAGGAATTGAAAGTTCTTTATGATTCGTCGTACCGATGTCTGGGAGAGCCAGCCACACATTGAAAAAAAAAACTTGCGTCCTGTGCTGTTGTGGTATAAAATTATCATACTGCTTTTTAAATATAATTTAGTTATTATTCTTACTTTTTCGAGTGCGTTGTAAGGAAATATATATCGCGAGAATATCGAATCAACAACTCTCAGTTTTTAAACAATTTTATCATCCATATTACTCATTCAATAATCCTGAATAATGTATAATAAATTATTTAAACTACATTGTCTCGCTAACTGTAAACTTCAGAAGTAATTGCGTAATAGGATTTGAATACATATGTAACAGCAATATATTTACTCCAAAATCTCTTCATGTTATTTTTTCTTTGGTTTGCAAATAAGGTTTAGATGGCTACGTATTCTTGGCAAAATGTAAATTTTTTGTCACTCAAAAAAAAAAAAAAAAAAAAAAAAAGCTTCTCGAAAAGCCTATCGATTTAAGTGCTTGAGTGTCAGTGACTGACTTGAGAGCTTCGTCTATGTGTCATTATACATGGCATGTGTAGGTATACAATTTCCTCAGCATGCTGGAATGATTATTCATTGCACGTACACACAGCGCTGGAATGCAAAAAAAAAAAGCGCACTGTATTATCCAAATATATTCTAGAAATGTGTATACACAGCATGAACCTTAACTGTGTGTATATAAGGTGTGCGGTACGAATGCATATTTTTATAAACGAAAGAAAGTGCTTGCTTGCATACATATGTTTGCGTTAATGACAGCCAATCGGGTAAAGCGTGCGTTGGGGCTGTTGAATGAACGACGCACTTCGAACAAGAAATGACAGCCAATTCTACTTGTCAACTCCGACAAACGCTCCTTGGAAAGATGGATAAAGGAAGAACCGCATTCCAGTAGATAAAAGATGAAAATTAGAGGATGGAGTAAGAATGACGTAATAAAATAAAAGGTGAAATAAAAAAAAGTGGTGAACTTAGGAGTTGAGAGGTGAAACGAAGGTAAGCTCAAGTACACATTAAGTTGGAAAGAAATCTAAAAATATAAGGAAATGGAAAGATAAGTTAAAGAGGAACGCAATGGAAAAGAGACAATGGATGAAAAGCACAGACACACGAATAAAACGAGAGGAAGGAAAGATTACGAGAACACTATAGAATAAAATATGAAGGACAGATAAAATAAGGAAAGGCGAATCAAGAGAATTAGCATAAAAAGAAACAGACGGGAAATAGGCAC
>NC_089744.1:18535000-18550000 GCF_040412425.1 Macrobrachium rosenbergii
GTGGCATGAGAAAAGATATCAACGAGTTTCAAGAGAAAAGTCATCGGAATTGGGAAAACGAAAAGACGGTTGACAAAATAGCAGGAGCTTTGGAAACTTGACCATTGATAAGAAGCGAAGCAGAAGCACATCTCTCAACCTCAATGGAAATACTTGAAGGTACGGGAATATTTTAGGTCATTTGACTGGCTGAGAGAAACAAAAGGGCAGAAATTATTATAATCATCGGTGGAGTTAATAGTAGAACTCTCAACCAAAAACCGATTGCTTTGAAGTGGGTCTTAATTCCTCTGTTTTTTATCTATCTTGAAAATTTCGGAACTATAAATCTTACTGGAAAGTAAAAATAATTATTATTGTATATGTCGACATACAAAATCACTATTCTTGTTTTACTGACTTGGAAATGTTATAAATCAGCTCGCATGATGGTAACACGGTTTGGCTCGTAGGGTTACCTATAAGTTGAGATAAAAACCAGCAAATTTAACTGCACCGACACACAACCTCTACATATTCTTCAGAGTTGTGACTAAGCACAAAAGAGTGAAAGTGAAATACATAGCACTGCACCTGCTTATGCTGGGTTTATTATATATATATATATATATATATATATATATATATATATATATATATATATATATATATATATATATATATATATATATATATATATATATATACATACATATATATATAGAAAGTGTGTGTGTACGTGAGGTACGTGTGCAGAAGGATCTACAAAGTGATACGATAGCATCATTGCAATATCAATGAGCAGGCCTTTCGAGAGAGACCGATCGAGAAAGCGAAGGAAGGTGCTATTTGTTTGGCAATGACTACATTGCGCTCAACAAAAACCTTTTCTGTTTTATTCACCAAGAGTGTTTTTGCAGAGTAATAGAACGCAACCAAATTATGGGTTTGAATTCAGTCTCACGTAATGAGGTTCAAAAACCTTGAGAGATTTAATTTAGCACAGTCATCATACCACGACATAACAATCCAAAACGCAGCCATCACGTGGGGAGAAGCCTAACAAGCACCATAATGGCTATGACCCAGGACAAAAACCGTCTGCTAGTGAACTGTAATGTTGATCATCGTGATGGTGACGAGGAGAGGAGGAGGAGGAGGAGGAGGAGGAGGAGGAGGAGGAGGATGACAGTGATGCCATAACAATGATTGGACCCAATTGGAGGCTTATTTTGGCCTAGTGGTGTGGGTCAGGTCAGGAGAACTCTTCAAGGGGTAACTGCCTTGATTATTGTGTAATGCGCGTAGCATCTGCGTAACGTTGGGCCGACTCTTACGAGGGAAGTGGGAGGTTATCTGCTATCAAGCTGCAGTGGGAAAAGAAGCAAAGGTTGCAGGACGGCAGAGCAGATATAAATAAGAAGAGGGGCAAAGATTAGAAGCGAACTGCAAGAGACTAACTGCAGGAAAAGCGGAGTTCAAATTAAACAAGTAAAAAATGCGCCGAAATTTCTTCGGCGCAATCGAGTTTTCTGTACAACGTATAATGTTGTATGAAACTATCAGCCACGCCCCATGAAAATCTCAGCCGCGGCCCATGAAATTTTCAGCCACGGCTCGGTGGTGGCCTGTGTTGTTGGCACCTATAGCTGTGCCAGACGCATCATCATGGCTTACTTTAACCTCAAATAAAATAAAAACAACTAATGCTAGAGGCTGCAATTTGGTATTTTGACGATTGGAGAGTGGATGATCAACATACCAATTTGCAGCCCCCTAATACTAGTTTGTAAGATCCGAGGGCGGACTAAAAAAGTGCGGACGGACAGACAAATAGCCATCTCATTCTAAAACGAGCCGACATTGCAAGAAAGGGAGGCAAAGACTGTGGACAGTAAAAGAAGAGTGAAAGGAAACTGGGCAAAAACCCAAAGGAAAAGGGCCACAGTTTAGAGGGAATGGAAGAGGAGTTTAGGACAAGGCGAATATGAGCAAAATGAACAGATAAGATGGGGTCTAGTTTAGAGCTAAAACAAACAAACAGTAGAAGGGAAAAATCGGAGATTAGAATAGGAAAAAGCCATCTCACGCAGCCAAGCAACCGACTTAGTTCTATACCATCCAAGTTGAACTTGGCACAATAACGTAATTTATGCAGATACCAAATAACTATTCATCCAGTATAATCGGTTTTTATTATGCATAAAAACATTAAAGATCACCGTGAAAATATCTCAAAAATCCACCTGAAAAAACGTTACTTCATCAAAAAAGTTTATATGGGCAGAGAAAGTCACAAAAAGAAAAAAATAACTTAAAAAAAAAACTTTCCCTAAGACATGCTGGCCATTTTTTCTAAGAACATTCAGCTCTAAAGTAAAGCAAGACAGAAAGTCACAGCCTTATTCATTCCATCACTGCTGAATGAAGGATCATTCACCTGCATAAAACCTGCATCCTCAATCAGAGTACTCACACCTTCATGTAAATATATTTCACCATTCACCTTTGTCTGATCTACTTACCCAGCAATCTAGCACTTTCAAGGAAATGAGACCCACTGTTTCTTGAACATCTACTTAACCAGCAATCTAGCACTTTCAAGGAAACGAGACCCACTGTTTCTTGAACATCTACTTACCCTGCAATCTAGCACTTTCAAGGAAATGAGACCCACTGTTTCTTGAACATCTACTTACCCAGCAATCTAGCACTTTCAAGGAAATGAGACCCACTGTTTCTTGAACATCTACTTAACCAGCAATCTAGCACTTTCAAGGAAACGAGACCCACTGTTTCTTGAACATCTACTTAACCAGCAATCTAGCACTTTCAAGGAAATGAGACCCACTGTTTCTTGAACATCTACTTAACCAGCAATCTAGCACTTTCAAGGAAACGAGACCCACTGTTTCTTGAACATCTACTTACCCTGCAATCTAGCACTTTCAAGGAAATGAGACCCACTGTTTCTTGAACATCTACTTAACCAGCAATCTAGCACTTTCAAGGAAATGAGACCCACTGTTTCTTGAACATCTACTTAACCAGCAATCTAGCACTTTCAAGAAACGAGACCCACTGTTTCTTGAACATCTACTTAACCAGCAATCTAGCACTTTCAAGGAAATGAGACCCACTGTTTCTTGAACATCTACTTAACCAGCAACTGCACTTTTGAGACCCACTGTTTCTTGAACATCTACTTACCCAGCAATCTAGCACTTTCAAGGAAATGAGACCCACTGTTTCTTGAACATCTACTTACCCTGCAATCTAGCACTTTCAAGGAAATGAGACCCACTGTTTCTTGAACATCTACTTAACCAGCAATCTAGCACTTTCAAGGAAATGAGACCCACTGTTTCTTGAACATCTACTTACCCTGCAATCTAGCACTTTCAAGGAAATGAGACCCACTGTTTCTTGAACATCTACTTACCCTGCAATCTAGCACTTTCAGGAAATGAGACCCACTGTTTCTTGAACATTCTTAACCAGCAATCTAGCACTTTCAAGGAAATGAGACCCACTGTTTCTTGAACATCTACTTACCCTGCAATCTAGCACTTTCAAGGAAATGAGACCCACTGTTTCTTGAACATCTACTTACCCTGCAATCTAGCACTTTCAAGGAAATGAGACCCACTGTTTCTTGAACATCTACTTACCCTGCAATCTAGCACTTTCAAGGAAATGAGACCCATTGTTTCTTGAACATCTACTTAACCAGCAATCTAGCACTTTCAAGGAAATGAGACCCACTGTTTCTTGAACATCTACTTACCCTGCAATCTAGCACTTTCAAGGAAATGAGACCCACTGTTTCTGAACATCTACTTACCCTTTAGCACTTTCAAGGAAATGAGACCCACTGTTTCTTGAACACCTACTTACCCATCAATCTAGCACTTTCAAGGAAATGAGACCCATTGTTTCTTGAACATCTACTTACCCATCAATCTAGCACTTTCAAGGAAATGAGACCCATTGTTTCTTGAACATCTACTTACCCTGCAATCTAGCACTTTCAAGGAAATGAGACCCACTGTTTCTTGAACATCTACTTACCCATCAATCTAGCACTTTCAAGGAAATGAGACCCACTGTTTCTTGAACATCTACTTACCCAGCAATCTAGGACCTTCACGGAAATGAGACCCACTGTTTCTTGAACATCTACTTAACCAGCAATCTAGCACTTTCAAGGAAATGAGACCCACTGTTTCTTGAACATCTACTTACCCAGCAATCTAGGACCTTCATGGAAATGAGACCCACTGTTTCTTGAACATCTACTTAACCAGCAATCTAGCACTTTCAAGGAAATGAGACCCACTGTTTCTTGAACATCTACTTACCCTGCAATCTAGCACTTTCAAGGAAATGAGATCCACTGTTTCTTGAACATCTACTTACCCATCAATCTAGCACTTTCATGGAAATGAGACCCACTGTTTCTTGAACATCTACTTACCCATCAATCTAGCACTTTCAAGGAAATGAGACCCACTGTTTCTTGAACATCTACTTACCCAGAAATCTAGGACCTTCACGGAAATGAGACCCACTGTTTCTTGAACATCTACTTATTTAGCAATCTAGCACTTTCAAGGCATCATTTACCTACCTACTAATAATTAGAGTTCCTTCTTTCTTTGTATTATACATTAATTTTTATAAAGATTCTACCGTTTTCGTAATTATAGGTACATATAAAGCTGATTTGATCAGATGAACGACTTCAAAGGCTCGTGACTTCATTACATTACACGTCTGGCGAACCAATCAATGTAGAAAGTGCTTAGGAAAAGTTACATATTTAAAATGATACGAAAACACCTGTCAGGTAAGCAAATCATTCAAAAGAAATTCTAGATTAGGTAATGCAAAATTTTCAAGGCAAAACATAAATACGCGTTCTAAATACTGTCTCGAGAAACCTTCTCACGTCAAAATCCAAGAAAGCAATTCTGCAGGGCAGGTGAGCAAAGCACCCGTCCAAATATACACATCAAATATACACATTTTAAATATATATAGATAAATAAATAGTCTCAGTCTCTTAATACTATAAACAACCGTTAAAGTACATGATGACCAAGCAAATCAAACTATAAAGCCACAGTATAATAGTGAATCACTACATACAATATATACATTTTAAATACATATAGATAAATAAATAGTCTCAGTCTCTTAATACTATAAACAACCGTTAAAGTATATGATGACCGAGCAAACCAAACTACGAAGCCACAGTATGATAGTGAATCACTACAAACAAACAACAAACCCGATGGGATAGCACAGCCATTGCTCCAGCAGGCAAACGCCCTTGGACCAACCGACATATACTAACGCCAACAAACGAACAAATACCCTTGGATAACAGCATGAAAGCCCTACTATGTAATCAGACACCGCAGGATAGCACTAGCAAAACTCTAGCAAGCATCAAACCCCATCGGATACAAGTATCCAAGCCCAAACATACAATATGAAGCCCTTGTATAGCATTACTGAAACTCCAGCAAACAACCAAATGTCTGCAAATAATCATTTCAAAGCTACAGCAATCAATCGAATGCCTTGGATAGCACCATCTGTCGAGCAAGCAAACAAAAACCCTTTGACAGACTTACGGAATCCCCCTTTAACAGCCCAATGCATGAGGACTGAACAACCAAATCCCCAGCAAACAACCAAACGTCCTTGGCCAGTACTATCGAAGGATGATGGCTCTGGTCCTCGTATGAGAATCAGCATCAATTGCAGGTACTCTTACCATTAAATCATTTCAACTGGAGACTGACCTAAGCTGTCAACGAGGTTGATAGATAGCTGCTCCCTGTCTGCATGTGTGTGTTTCTCTCTCTCTCTCTCTCTCTCTCTCTCTCTCTCTCTCTCTCTCTCTCTCTCTCTGCTTGCTACCCAGTGTGTGGTGGCTGATGCAGTAAATGCATTCTTAAACCATACCTGGTAAAAATTGTACACATAGAGTCACATGTACATATTACGTGTATAATAATACTTCTGTCTTCTAGTTTTCTCAAAACTTAGTCAGTCACCTTTCCCGATTACCTAGTCTTGAATAATCTATGTACTGACAATTTATCTACGCTCATGTAATAGTCATGCATTAATATACACTTTAGTACAAAAATTACATTATAATTTATAAGAATTTTTATGCGTTTTCTCTTGTGAATTTTGTGAACACAACGAGTCTATAATGATCTCTTATCCCTTAGTCATGAAATGCATCCGACTGTAATAACGTTAAACCGAGATATCCCACATAAGATCTTTTTCATGAAGGAGGAAAAAAAATATATCTTCAGGCACGTTTTTGCTGACTTCACTTCCTGTTTTCAAACATTTTCTTTTGTGTGTCTCTCTCGCATTTCTTTTGTTTTCGCCTTTTTTTTCGCAGTTTGCTTCTTTTCTACTGCATCAAAAAATACGCTTTTTTTTTCCTCCCCGTGAGCCGTTTTCAAAGGCTTTTGTCTTTTACAGTGTTGAAGATTTCTTCACCGTCTGTCTCTCTCTCTCTCTCTCTCTCTCTCTCTCTCTCTCTCTCTCTCTCTCTCTCTCTCTTTGTCCTGTATGCATGAATATTCTTCCAACACTCCCTATTTATCTTCTTCGAGAGCACTTTAACTCTCTATCTCTATTTCTTTTTAGATTTTCGTCCTCTTTATTCTCTCTCTCTCTCTCTCTCTCTCTCTCTCTCTCTCTCTCTCTCTCTCTCTCTCTCTCTCTTTGTCTTGTATACATGAGCAGTCTTCCAACTCTATTTCTCTTCTTCGAATGTACTTGCATTCTCTGCCCCTGCTAAATTTTAAGTTTCCCTCATTTTTATTATGTCTCACAAACTTTCTAAAGACTCTCTCTCTCTCTCTCTCTCTCTCTCTCTCTCTCTCTCTCTCTCTCTCTCTCTCTCTCTCTCTCTGCCAGGGTGTCGTAGTGTCTTCCTCAGCTTGAGTGGAGATTCTTCTAATTATTGTGTACCGCCATGAATCTTATAAAGAATTCTGAACTTTTTTGTCTCTGTAATAATCATAAAGCTTCTTCCTCTATTTACATTTTTATCCTTTATCTCCTTTTCCCACCATTATCCAAGCAATCTCATTTGCAATGTTTTCCCTTATGTCAATTACGCTATTCCCTCGTATCATCTCTACAACCCACTATACCTTTTTCCTTATTACTAATTTCACCCTTATTATCTACGTCCTAAATTGGACATTAAATCATCCATTCACTAATTGGGCAGTAAATCACCTATGTCATTTGAATTGAGGAATAAATGTTTTATACATCATAATTTAACAAGAGGAAATAAATCTTCCATTACATGGGTATGAGATTTTTGTAGCTTGATCAATTAACAACTGATTTAAAAAATAGATGATTAATCACTCGTTGCATGAGCTAGACAATATATTATCTGTAGATACTAAAAACTAAAGAACCGGTTGTTTATTGTGTAAACTGGACGTTAAATTAAAATTTAGTAAGCTGACACTCTTTCCACTTTGTCATAAATGATAATTATAAGATCCAATTACACAATTTGAAAAATAAATTACACGCCCCTATTATTAGACATTAAATTGCCTATTTCGTGTATTACCAATGAACGCAACATTAAAAAAATGTAAGAATCGTCATTTCTGACAGAGTAAATCGTTCTTTTAGAAACGTAATATGAAAAATATTCTGAGTCCGACGCTTGAATGCATGAGTGTTCAAATTGCCGAGGTAATTGCACACTCCAATGAGAACATGGGGGAAGGAAAAAATTTAATATCAAAATTACTTACTACTTATACAAGCATAAATATTCGGGGTCTCTCTCTCTCTCTTTCTCTCTCTCTCTCTCACTGTATATATAATTATACATACATATATTATATACATATATATATACGCATGTATGTATGTATGTTTCTCTCTCTCTCTCTCTCTCTCTCTCTCTCTCTGTATATATAATTATACATACATATATTATATACTGTACATATATACTCATGTATGTATGTATGTATGTATATGTATGTATGTATGTATGTATGTATGTATGTATGTATGTATGTACGCATGCATAGTGTTTGTGTGTGATTATAGCTTCCTAAATTTAAGTTTATATATGGGAGAATTATCAAAATGTGCTCTAAACGCGTTTGATTATTGAGCATGCACAGTGTCCAAGGAGTATTCCTAAGCATACTTAGAAAGGAGGGAATGGTACGGTAAGTAAATGTTTGAGATTGAGAGTTAGCACAATAGTTCCTCATTGGACGGGTTGGAAACGTTCTCGGCTAGCACTCTGCTGGGCCCGCGTTCGATTCTCCGACCGGCCAATGAAGAATTAGAGAAATTTATTTCTGGTGATGGAAATTCATTTTTCGTTATAATGTGGTTCGGATTCCACAATAAGCTGTAGGTCCCGTTGCTAGGTAACCAACTGGTTCTTAGCCACGTAAAATAAGTCTAATCCTTCGGGCCAGCCCTAGGAGAGCTGTTAAAAGCAGCTCAGTGGTCTGGTTAAACTAAGCTATACTTAACTTTTTTTGAGAGTTAGCACAAGGTAGTTGGAAGGGTAAGATGAAAGTTTCAACAGGTATTCTATTTGGAGTGGAAGAGTTGAAAATGTGGCTTTAAATGTAATTAAGACAAGCGACTCTGGAAAGAATGAAGTGGAGGCTGCATACTGGAGGAATAAGGATGATGAATAGCGAACTAGGAATTAAGCTGTTAAAGTCGAAGGGGTGTGTGAGGAGCATGTAAAATTCAAGAATGCGGTCACTGAATTACTAGAGAATATTCGTGAGTTTATGAGTGATGAACAAAATAAAGGAGCAGAGAATGGTGAGTTAATGAAAATACCTCTTGAAAAAGACAGCTGCTGGACAGAAGAGGTTTTATACAAATGAATACCCAAAGGTCATCAAAGACAGAGTTATAAAAAAAGTATGAATGATATATAAAAAAAATAAAGGTAAATATGAAAGAAACTGTTCTGTGAGAAAGTAGATTCAGAGCGAAATGTTAGTGAAAGAAATGGATTAAAAAAAGAAAGACGTATGCTTAGAAAATTGAATGTTGTCTAGTACTAATGCTGCGTCGATGGGGTGAGTATTTTGAAAAGTTGTTGAAAGTACAAGACACAAATGTCAAGGAGGCAAGAGTAGGCTTACAAAGGTGAGTGGCAACGTATGTCTTATATTATTCAGAAGATGAACATTATTCATATGAAACACAGTCCATAGCGGCCATTAACTTTAAAATTCAAGCTTCCAAAGAATGTCGTGTTCATTCGAAAGTAGTAAGAGAAGGTAATAAGAAATACTAAGAGGAGATCAGTTATTAGAAAAACAAAGGACGTCGGTGGTTGCGGAGGTTGTGGCGAGGGGGGGGGGGTCGCCAGAGCCCGGGGGAGAGGGGGATGGGGAAAGTAGGGCAACAGGAAGAACACCCATTAATAAAACGCATAACGCAACCGACTGTCACAGGTGAGTTGCTTCTGCCAGTGCTGCTACTCCGCCGCTGTAGTCCTATTACTGATACAATTTCGCTCCTATCTATTAGGACTTCATTGGAGGGGTGGGTACCGTTCTCAGCTAGCACTCTGCTGGCCCCGTGTTCGATTCTCCGACCGGCCAATGAAGAATTACAGGAATTTATTTCTGGTGATAGAAATTCATTTCTCGCTATAATGTGGTTCGGATTCCACAATAAGCTGTAGGTCCCGTTGCTAGGTAACCAATTGGTTCTTAGCCACGTAAAATAAATCTAATCCTTCGGGCCAGCCCTAGGAGAGCTGTTAATCAGCTCTGTGGTCTGGTTAAACTAAGGTATACTTAACTTTCTCCTACTGTTACTGATGCTTCCCTATTGTTACTGCAGCTTTGCAATAGTGGTCACAAGATTATTCAAAAACCGTAAATTGCGCTTTATTCATAATCTCTGTCTTAGCCAAAGACCTTCGTGCGTTGCAATCAACGGTAACAAACTCCCAAGTCAAGACACGATTCTATTTCGAAAGTCCAGAAAATCCGGGATTTGCTCTTCTTTGCACAATGAGCTGCTTGCAGCAGGTCAATTCGGAATACTTAGAGAGAGAGAGAGAGAGAGAGAGAGAGAGAGAGAGAGAGAGAGTTACAACTATCGGTTAACGAGATAACTTTACTTTTTACATGATTAAATATGATTCATGATAATTTTGTTCATGTACGCTAGACAGAATCTTTGCGTTTTGAAAAAAAAAAGACAAAAAATGTTAAGAGAATAAAATATACTGAAAGGGTGAACTTAAAGCGCAGAGAAAGAGGGACACGACAAACAGACAGGTCTGTTTCAGAAAAAGCATCGGAACGTGATCTCATTATGTCTCCTCTGGCTCACCGGAGAATAACATTTCTCTATTTCAAAAACTCGAAGCAAAAATATTCCGCCCAGCGCGGAGACGGAGCAAGGGATTTTTACATATTTGCTTGGCCGGAACAGCCAAGGAAATGTCTTTAGGATTCTTTTTTTATATATTCCAAGAGAATTCCGGCGGAAGTTTCGCATACATATGAAAAATCACTCTTCTGCCTGGTTTCAAGAAAACCAACACAAAATATTCTCTCTCTCTCTCTCTCTCTCTCTCTCTCTCTCTCTCTCTCTCTCTCTCTCTCTCTCTCTCTCTCGTTGTTGTCTACCTATCTATCGTTTTATATATATATATATATATATAGTGAATGTTTGTATGTATATATATATATATATATATATATATATATATATATATATATATATATATATATATATATATATATATATATATATATGTTTGGCTTCTATAGAATTCCAAACCACTTGACAGACCCAGACAAAATTTTGCACATGGCCTCTATGTCACCCCAGAAAGGTTTTTAACTCAAAATCAAACCCCTACCCCGTGACAGACACACAAACACAGACAAAACAAATTAAATTTTCGTGTTTGCGTCGTCTTTTCCTTCAGTTTTCTGGATTTATTCTCATTTTTCACCTGGCGCTTCACCTTTTCTTCTGGCGCTGCCAGAAGTACGATTACGATTAACCTACAACAATAAATCCCATATAACATTCATTTTTTATCAGAATTTACGTGAATTTTGGTCATAATTTATCATAATAATTAATATAATTGTTTATTACCTCGATAAAATCTACACTGAATACCCAAATCGATCATTTCTTTCCGTAGTAAGGGAAGCCAAGTCCTTGCATTCGTAGTAGTGGCTTAACACAATGATTTCAGCCAGTAGAAACCACCAACAAACTCATTTGCCCCTCCCATTCATACATGTGGTTGAAGATGTTATATCATATAATAAGTAAAAAACACATTCCCTTTTTGCGTACGGTGTTAAAATGGTCCTACACATGATCCTACGTCATTCATTACACACCAACATCGTGTAGAGAGAACAACACATTGTTGGCTGTACTGAAATAATCAAAATATCACCTTGGACACTCCACCAGTTGATTCCATCATGAGAATTGGCAAAAAACTTCACTGTATACATAAGATAAGTTTCTTTTCGTATTGCTTAGTACTGATTACCTGGAAGCTAATGACTGAAAATTCTAGATTAAAACTTTACAGGAGTGTAGATCATTACATTTGGAAATCTTTTCCGAAAGGCACTTGGAGGGTAAATGTATCAGCTGCAAACAGGGTTTTAAGAAATGATAACTACTGCACTTCGAGTGACTTGAAGTGCTCACAGCTTCCACAACACGTCAATTCGTACCTTTTGCTGATGTGATCATACACAGTAAGGAATAGTATTCCCATCATTTAGGAAAATAAAATTGTGGTTATGGTTATATGTTAGAATGATATATAATCATTTCATCTTTTATCAACATATATTTATTTAAAACAATAAATACCTATTGCCTAACATTTCTCCAAAAAGGGAAAAATTTTGTTTGATGCATGATTACGTTATTGTACGAATTGACCAGGTTTATAGATGCCATACGTGCATAACTTTATACATAAATCTGCGTTAAGGAATTTGATGTCATTATAAAGGTAATGAGTTGTAATTTATTATGTTATGTTAAAAACATCCCTAAAACCAATACAAAAAATATGTATTACGAGTTGAAGTTAGCTGTATAGGAAAGTGTTTTGCTACTTTTTTTTCTTAATATGATGAGGTGGTGGAAGGCTAACTCTTGTGGTAATTCACTTAATAATAGGAAAGAAGTAAAAAGGCGTAACAAAGTATAGAAGAAATATTTCTTATTAAAAAAAAGACGTCTATTCTCATACAATATTAATGAATGAGTTTAAATTAGAACTGAGGGGTTGGTTCAGCTTTTTATGAATTGGGCAGTGATGCTTACTTTCATTATGGTAACAAATATCATAAAAAGACACCATTAGCCAAGGCCTATACCAAATTGTCTGTATCACATGGAAATATTGTTTTAGATTTTTATTGTATCATTTGAACTTGTAACGCCTATAAACAGTGTTGAAAGGTCTAACAGTGGAATGAATAAGCCTATACATAATTTATTCATATTCTGATCAGAGCATCTGAGATGCTTCCCAGATGAAATACAGTGACAAACTGTCACGAAATTGGCGCTAACCTGTCCACACGTGCCATTACCTGTCAGTCGGTTGGAAGATATTTAGGAAATACCATCAGTTCATCCATTCTGGTGAGTGGACTGTCTACACGTAAGTTTTAACGACAGTTTCGATGAACTGACAGAAGATATGACAGGTAAACTTGGGGGTGTTAGGGAGAAGAAAGCAGGAGAGAGGGAGATTAGTTTGTCAAATATCATTCAGAGTTTTCTGGGCAGTGCCGGGTTGGTCAGTTAGTGTGTGTGTATATATATATATATATATATATATATATATATATATATATATATATATATATATATATATATATATATATATAGTCTATATGTATATATATATTGTATATATACATATGTATATATATATATAGTATATATATATATATATATATATATATATATATATATATATATATATATATATATATATATATATATATATATATATATATATATATATATATATATATATAATGTGAATACTCCTGTTTTATTTCCGTCAAAGAAAATATTTTTCCGAAGTAAAAGCAGCTCATACTTTTCCGAAGTAAAAACAGGTTATTTAAAGTATATAAAGCACGCATGAAATCAACTGCCGAATTTTGCATGCGGCTACAGGTGCTGGCTTAGTCAATAGTCCAATCTTTCTCTGGTCCATTAAGACTTTACATTTCACTACGTCACTGGTCAAACGAGTGTTTGTCCACTTTCTTTCTTCTATGCTAGTTTCTTCTCTTTACTCACTTGTGGTTTCTTACTAACATTTCCACTTTCCTCACAGACACACAAATTTTCCCATTCTATGCGAGTTAAACTAATATAGGAAATGATTTTCAACCTTAATGGGAGGAAAGATGACGTGCTTAGCCTTTTTCTGGTCCTATTACACATTTCTTTCTGATGAAAAAAGGCTCTTGACTATTTGCTCAACCGCATACATTCGAGTATCTATCAGAAACCAGAATCTATAGCGCAAGGAAATTTCTTTGCATTTACTGACTCCAGTGGTCATATACGAAGCTTCTATTTCATTATGAATAGTAAAAAATCTTGAATTCATCCGTACATCTCACTTTCACACGCGTCCAGAAGCAATGAGACTGATAACAATTTCGGGAGATTTGGTTCCAAATGATATTGTTCTAACATGCGAGTGTTTGCCCACCAACGTACCCAATCTGCTAACTTTTTATTCTGAGCGACAAGTAATATTCTTGAAAAATTCAAAATAAGCACATTTTCTACTTATCCAAGGATTTGTGTATGTCCACGCTGCTATTCAACAACAGTCAAGATTACAGGAACAGTATCAGAAAATGACTGCAATCTTCATTTTGTAGCTAGTGAATCATGCACTAAAACACTTTCAGTCCACAGCGGACAGATCAAATTAAAACACATCTACCGAAAGACAGTTTACAGTGATGAGAATTTCTGCTGACCTTAGCAAGTGAGTGTCATTCCTTTCCAAAATTCTGAATTTCAGCGCGATTTAGGTAACAGAATATGTAACAGGAACACTTATTATTTCCGACAAAGGTCAAAGCATACGCTAATATTAATCCGAGCGCGACTGAACTTCAAAAAGAAGTTCTATTGATTCGGCATATTAGCTAGAGAACGTAGATTGCGGGTAAAAGTCCTGTTTCCCCACGTAATTGGTAAAAATATGGATTCCAAAAAAGAATTTCCAAAAATGTAATTTTGCAATGATAAAAAAATTTGATAAAAATATAATGTGGATCCCCCTTAGACTCCTTCTTCTTCTTTCGACCTTATTAGTCCCAATGTATAGCAGCCGCTCGAGTCAACTTTCTCCATCTATTTCTGTTCACTGCATCTTCCTCCGCCAGTCCTACCTCACCCATATTCCTCCTCACCGCATCCATCCATTTGATCTGCTGACGCCCCACACTCCTCCTCCTCCCCGTCACTGGCATGTTCTTAGCTCTCTTGATTGGTTCCACCTCCTCTCTTCTTATTACATGGCCATAGTATCTCAGACGAGCTTCCCTAGCCTTCTCCTTTACATTACATATACCACACATTCTTCTTATATCCTGGCTCTCCCTCCTTTCCAGTAGGGATGTTCCAGCAATCCATCTCACCATCTTCATCTCTGCTCTTTCCAGCAGTCCCTCCTATTTCCTCTAAGTGTCCAAGTTTCTGCCCCATATAATAGTTATAAATCCTCATTTTGAGCCTTAATGGCATTTTCTTGTCTAAAACTAAAACAACTCCAGTTAATTCCCTCCATTTTCGCCACGCTTCTTTCACTCTCTGTCTCACTGCTTTCTCACTACCTCCCTCTTCTGCTATTATTGATCCCAAGTAGTTGAAGTCATCGTTCTGTTTCCGCACTGTACCATC
>NC_089744.1:18552500-18570000 GCF_040412425.1 Macrobrachium rosenbergii
AATTGCGTATTCATACTTTTATAAATATATGTATATAAATACACTTGTAAATGTATATACAGTATATATATATATATATATATATATATATATATATATATATATATATATATATATATATATAAATATATATATATATATATATATATATATATTGTATATATTAGTATATGTTAATGGTTTTCAATTACAATTCTTCTTTTTACAATTATAAAGAGATGTTGGTGGTTGACTAAAGAAGAAACCATGATAGATGAAAAAACCTAAATCGGCATCAAAAAAACGGACTAAACTATGACAGTCCGGATTTGAGGCCCGAATTTTTTAAAAAAGATTAAGTAATATTGAACTCCAGCTGTAAAAAGGGGGTTGAGGCAATAGAAATGAGAATTTCGAAGAGCATAATCAGTGTGATTTCAGAGTAATTGGGACAAAAGACTTATGAAAAGATCATTATAACATTAATAAGATAATGACAGAAATAGTTTACAGAACACCCAGCACTCTTAAACATTTAAAAAATATGAAGATTGAAGAGAGAACCTCTGCAGCACTCTGAATCCACTTAAATGGACTATATTGAATGGAATATAGAATTTAGGTCAAAGGCCAAGCACTGGGGCATATGAGGTCATTCAGCGCTGAAAGGGAAACTGAAATTAGAAAGATTTGAAAGGTGTAACAGGAGGAAAACCTTGCAGTTGTACTTTGAAACAACTGATAAGCGAGGGCGCAAAGAAAGGTGGAAGAAATAGAATATGAACAGAGGTACAGTAAAAGGAATAAAAGGGGTTGCAGCTAGAGGCCGAAGGGACGCTGCAAAGAACCTTAAATAAAGCCTACAGTGCATCGCGTGAGGTGCACTGACGGCACTAACCCCCTATGGGGGAATCCGATTAAATTAAATGAATTATGAAAATCACATTTTTCAAAGGATAAGATATGTGACGCGTAAAGTGAATGAAAATGGAAGATATTTCTCTAAATAGGGACACCAAATCTTACACTATTTAGAGGGATACGGTAGTCTTTAGCAAGAATAATCACCAAGCTCAAGAAATATCTTTTCCCATAAAGAAACATAAAATCTTAAAAGCTAGCGGGACTAAAGTTTGTAGTCAGCAACATCGCGTACAATGCCGAAAGATAAGAACTGCTGCAGAACAGAGCAGTACACTGCGATTATGAATGAGAAATATTACTAGTATATTTCTCTGTCTACTTGTATTTATGCGTGCGAAGGCGCCCATCCCTTTAGGCGACCAGTGTTATGCTAGTTCCTAAAACTGTTTTCTTGCAGCGTCGACACTTTACCAAGGCAGGTTTTGCTCTTACGTAACCTGGAATGATATGAGTAATGCGTTCTCGACAGAAGAAACAGGGCCTAGAAAATAATAGGCAAATATGAATCATGTCAATGATATCAAGTAATGTTTTCTACATAGATGTAAATGTTTACAAGAGAGAATGAACTATCAGTGCCCTTACTTGCTAGCCCAAATGCGTCACCAAGCAGAAACTACTAGAGTGCCCGTGATGGATATAACATCTCACTGCGTTTTATGGAACTTGCTTTTTCTTTAATAGGCGAACTAACAACTTTTTGTGGGGCTAAACGCCAATCACTATCCTTATCACCTATTTCTTTTTCTTTTTTTTTTACGATCCGGCCTAGATAAGCCGTAGGACTGTACCTCTGTAATATTAGCACATAGCACAATCTTAACGCTGCTTCAATAAACAATAAATGAAGAGATATTGTTTGTTTTTTTATCTTGCTTTTTTTTGTAAACATCTATCGACTTTGGAGTTCCTGAACAGAGCGCCATGAAAATCAGCAACAAGTACAAGAAAACGAGAATGAGCTGCAATGGACTTCGGCGATAGCTGCAGATCTGCAATAAAGACCATGATGAATTCAATAAAGAGAACCAACAATTATCGTGAATGACACTGCCCCTCTCCTTGTTATTAAATTCATTTCTCCCTGAGTAACCCTGTTAACAAGGAGAGCAGGCTTCTTTTGAGCTTTCTCTCTCTCTCTCTCTCTCTCTCTCTCTCTCTCTCTCTCTCTCTCTCTCTCATCTTTGTACAATTAGCTACCTATCCTTCTCTGAGAGCAGAAAATTACATGGCGAAGCTTCAAAAGTAGGTAACTCACGACCTCATATTATGTGACACACACACACACACATATATATACATATATATATATATATATATATATATATATATATATATATATATATATATATATATATGTATGTATATACAGTATAAATACATATATACAGATATATATATATATATATATATATATATATATATATATATATATATATATATATATATATATATATATGTATATATGCACCCAAACCTGGAAAACTACGCTTACGAAGCTTTCATCTTTACACCAGACAATTTCAAGGAACCTGGAAGTACACTGAAATTTAAAACGAAAAATTTGGTATTAATCCTTCCCAAAATTCTATGAGGACTGAAATGTATGTAATTCGTTTGCTAAACTGTAATATATATATATATATATATATATATATATATATATATATATATATATATATATATATATATATATATATATATATATATACATGTGTGTGTGTGTGTATGTATGTATGTGTTAAACAGAAGAGATATGAATATGAACGCAAAGCTCTATCGTAGTAAAGGAGTAACGTAATGTTATGTTGTGTAGCACAATCGAAGAATTTCCCTCCCTCATACATACACCGACATTCTGTATTCGAAGATTTAGTTCTTCCTTCAATTTACAAAAATAAGAAAAGGCAAATACATTACATATATTGCAAAACTTTTACAAATAAACAAAGACTAGTTGTGTAGCTTGCAAAACAAAAGCATCTCTCTCTCTCTCTCTCTCTCTCTCTCTCTCTCTCTCTCTCTCTCTCTCTCTCTCTCTCTCTCTCTCTGTGGAAAATTCTAAAATCTTGATATGCGCCTATAATTCACTCTAGATTTGGCGAGCGTAGCACGTCGGACGCACCCGCGGACAAAACA
The DNA here is from genome assembly GCF_040412425.1 of Macrobrachium rosenbergii. NCBI lineage: Eukaryota > Metazoa > Arthropoda > Malacostraca > Decapoda > Palaemonidae > Macrobrachium > Macrobrachium rosenbergii. Next base: position 18,555,543 of record NC_089744.1, read on the forward strand.
GAGAAAGAATCCGCATACTGGTCAGCTTTGCTACAACTTGGGTGTCACTAAACTACCAAACTACGAAGCCTTGCAATTTAGGCCCAGGGAGATGGGAAGGGGGACGGGAGGGGGCTTGGGGAGAAGGGAAGGAGATGACAGCAAGCATACAAATTCCCTCCACTGTCTCTGTCCCGACGCTGCTGTTCTCCTGTTATGTAACGCTGCACTCAAGATGGTTCCTTTGCTCACGAGGGAGTTCATACTTTCCAGGCAGTTCTTTCAAGAAATAAGTTAATTAAAACTTGGGTAGATCTTTTCTTTATGGTAGACATCATTGTATTTGATGATCTTTGGTCAAATATTCATTCACGGAATTTACATGGAATTTATGTGTATGTATATATATATATATATATATATATATATATATATATATATATATATATATATATATATATATATATTTATATATCTATATATATATATTTATATACATATATATATAAAGTTTGCAGAGTGTATTTATGCAGATAGATAGACAGATAGGTAGATAAAGAGACAGACAGACATATAGTTAAGCAGAGATATAGACGGATATAACTGGGTGCCGTTGCTCCGTGGTGGAATAACTAGCAGGCTTTCTTAAGAACTAGCGGGCTTTCATAAGTCCATGGCTCGATCCAGCTGTATACATATATATGTGTGTAAATATATATGTACACACACATATATATATGTGTATCTATGTGTGAGTACTTATACAACGGCCACCAAGTGAACCCTTATATTCTCGATCTCTTACCATTTTCATTACAACTGAAATCGAATCTAAAATAAAGTCCTCTTCACTGTTAAACATGGAACTGAGATTAAGAAGCGAGAGTTCTACCACGAGCGCACACAAATCGGGGCTCTGAAGCCACTGGTTTAATTAAGCAGAACGAAGAACCTGTACCAGAAACTTTTAAACTGCCAACAGACACACCACTACGAGGCACGAGGGTTGGTAGTATGCAGGGACGGTGGTAAGAACTGCGGGGCCCACTTAGGTAATCATAGTAATTATGATGACTTTTTTGTCTAATATAAAAATGATTTTCCACGTGAAAATTTTCTTTTAATATAGTATGAATAATAACGTGAGAAACAACACTTCCTCATTCTTCATTCCATGTTTTCGGTAGCGGTCTATTCCTCTTAAAATATGGAAAAGGCTTCAAACGGTAACTCTGGCGCGGGGCCCCCTTAAGGCGCGGGGCCCAATTTGATCCAAATTGGTCAAATAGGCTTAAAACCGGCCCTGGGGTATGATGATGCTGATGAACCTGGCTTTGGGCAATCGCTAACGCAAGGCCTCGAGACAGCATCAACACCAGAGACAAATGAAGGGTCAGATTTCGTGGCACGTTCAATTTTTCTCTTTCTTTTCATTTTACTTTCGTAAGAAGATTGCAGCAGAGGAAAAGTTGCTAGACGCAACGTGTAAATGGGGTTCCAAAATTTTTTTGGCTAATATTTCCCGTTTCCGCCAATCAATCAATGCAAATTCAGACTTCCATAATTCGAGAATGTCTCAGCTTATTTACCTTACGTTTGCTTTTTCCAATAAAATGGACCAAAATACCGGGTGTCGATTTGAAGCATCCTGGCCGTGACAGGATTTCCCTCTGAGCTACGGGGCCTCAAAGTCGGCATTTTAATTTTTACAATCAAAATTCAGTCTTCCATAACTCAAGAACGCCTTGACGTATTGATCTGAAATTTGCATTTTTTAACAGAACGGACCAAGGTTATTTTTCCTGCCAATAATTCGAAAGCAAATATTCTAGTACATAAAATCTGTAGAAGAAATAGTACCATTAATTAATCTTAAACTGAAATTTTCTCCTGTCAATGTTCTGATACATCAAGCTTTAGCATAAAAGAACTCATTTATCACAGAGACACGCAGAAACGCATTAATATATTTTGTCTGATTCTATAAGGAAACGAACAAACAAAATATGACAATGTTTGCTTAGGAACAAGAAATACCGAAGGGAAGGAACAAGACCGAGACCTATTTGTGCGGAGAGGGAAAGAAACTTATGAATATCTTATGAATGGCCGCACCCCCGTAAGGCCCTCCCATTTTGATGGTATATATACACTGACGGCGCAACGAACATTCATGTTTAGTGTTTCTCTCTCTCTCTCTCTCTCTCTCTCTCTCTCTCTCTCTCTCTCTCTCTCTCCTGTTCCTCGTTGGGCGAGTCTATAGAGTTCTCGGCTAGCACTCTGCTAGGCTAGAGTTCGAGTCTCCGGCCGGCCAAGGAGAAATTAGAGGAATTTATTTCAGGTGATAGAAATTCATTTCTCGCTATAATGTGGTTCGGATTCGACAATAAGCTGTAGGTCCCGTCGCTAAGTAACCAATTGGTTCTTAGCCACGTAAAATAAGTCTAATCCTTCGGGCCAGCCCTCTCTAGGAGAGCTGTTAATCAGCTCAGTGGTCTGGTTAAACTAAGGTATACTTACTCCTCTCTCTCTCCACCTTAGCTATGCTCCGCAACAGTCGACTAACAATTAGGTCCATAATTCACTGCTTAGGTCAACAGAGGAAATTGGATTTCAGTTGAAAGCATCCATTCGTCCGTCCCCATTCGATTCGAGAACACCGGTCCCTCGCTTTGCGAGCTGACCACGCACGCCATTGCTCCAGAGAGTAAGAAGCAAACAGCCTGAGAGAGTCACTTAAGTATGAAAGAATGGAAGAAGGAGGAAAAATGGTTGACGGCCACTCAAGAAGAGTAATGAGTGGGAAGAAACATGAGAAGGACACATGGGAAGAAAGATGCAAGGGGGAAGAAAAACTGAGGGCCACTTGAAAATACGTGTGGGAGGGAAGAAATTCAGACTGAGGGCCACTTGGGAAAAAATGAGAGAAAACTAAAAAGTGATTGATGTCCTCTTACGAAGAAAGGATACAAGAGGAAAGAAAAAATGGAGGCTCATTTGGTAAGAAAACATCGTGAGAGGGTAGAAATAAGATTGAGGACCACCTGAAAAGAGGGAGAGTGAGGGAATGAGTAAGATTCAAGGGCCATAAACATAAAAAATGAAAGAGCGAAGAAAAAGGGTTAATTACCTCTAAAGAATAAATGTGATAAGGAAGAAAAAAAGAGACAGAAGGCTACTTGGGAATACTTCGCCCAGTTTCATGAAGACTCTAGATCTCAGAATAACAGGAAAGTGGAAAACAATTCCATAGCTTGGTTGTGCGCGGAATGAATCACTAGATCAGGAAATTTTTTTGCTATCACTGATAAGACTAATCTGCTGGCTAATTTAATCAAAAGCTAAAATTACATTACATTACTTCCCAAATAATAATTGCAAAGAAAGCTCTTCCGACTAAGTCAAAATTATGACTCTCTCTCTCTATCTCTATCTCTGTCTCTTACCAAAAACCTCTCTCAAGCCCGGAAGTCAGCCTTTAAAACGTGTTCTTAGAAGAGAAGTTAATCTTGCGTCGAGAGGGCGCTGAGGAAGCAGGGCGTGCCTCCTTCAGGAAGCGCTGCTCGCCCGCTGAAGGAGACTTTAGACTCTGCTGGCGGCGAGGGAGGGCGAAGGGCGAAGCGAAATGACACAGGAAACAGAAGAGAGAAAGAAAAAGTAGAAGAGAGGGTTTGGGAAACAGAATGAGGAAATTTCCATAAACAAGGCAAACAGAGAGAGAGAGAGAGAGAGAGAGAGAGAGAGAGAGAGAGAGAGAGAGAGAGAGAGAGAGAGAGAGAGAGAATAAATGTTTATCATGCATAAGTTTAAGGTATAATCTTCGAGAGGGAATGTATGTGTGTTTGTGTGTTTTTCCTAGAGTTGTTGCAAACGACCGTTGATATTTTTCGTTGCATATTTATTCAATCATAATTATGTAAAATAAATGTCTACTATGAGGTTTTAATTCATAGAAACAACATGAAACGGAAAAATAAGCAATTAAGAGAAACACACTTGCATTAAGAATTAAACCTACAAATAAATATGGTAATTCCAGAACTCTTACTCCACACCTACTTTACAAGATGCAACTGTACTTTAGGATTAGAATTGGCCTGTAACTTTAAAGAAAGGTCAAGGTCAAAAGTACCATTGGGCCAAGTTCCAAGAAGAATAAAAATGTTTACCTTTAAATGCACTTGTGAGCTAGATTTAATGTCAAGGCAAAGCATAAACTACATTAAGATAGAAAATATTTTTGAAAAATCTCCGTGGAATATTTTGTGTAAGTGATCGCGAACCCTCTGATTGAAATCAGATAAAAAAATAAATGTTAGCCTTTGAACAACTTAGGAGCTTAAAAAATAGGTTAAGGTCAAAAATACCCAAAGCAATGCCTTCATTACATAGGAGTCGGATTCTGTAAACCAAAATGACCCAAATGTCATACTTTTTGAGAAGCAAAACAAAAGTAATTTACATGTTTTCACTTTGAATTTACGCATTACCTTGAAAAATGATCAAGTTTAGATAATCAGTCACCTACAAGGTGCTAACCTACCAGGTTTCAACAAAATGGGAGAGACATGGACTCATATCAGCCTGTTGGGGCTCAGTGGCATAACTGATAACTCTCCGCTGTGTTGACCCCGAGTTCAATCCAGCTCTGCCCATGATAGATTTCCACTGTCACAAAACCTTACTGTCCCTGTAAGCTACGGATGGAGGGTTTAAGGGGTTCATAGGTCTACCTGCTGAGTCATTAACAGCCACCTGCCCTACTCCTCCAGGTTTTACGTGGGTGGCGAGACAGCCCAGGCACTGATCCTACTTCTTCTCTTGGATATTATAAGACAGTGCAATGACCTGTTCCTCGCCTCTGCTGTTAATTGGTGGCCTTTAAACCCCTAAACACAAAAACCAATTATTAAAACTTGACATAGTCGAATGGTAAGAACACGAAAGAGAAAATGAAAAATTAATCAAATCAAATGAATTAAATAAAATGAATCAAAGCAAATGCATTACAAAATGCAAGTATTTGAGGATTTAGACCATTAGCGAAAAATGTTACGCAAAAAGTGAGGAAAGTGATGAGGGGTCAGACAATTTTGTGTCGTCAAACAAACGCTTCCAAGAATCCGTAAGGTTGGTAATCAACACATGAACGTTTAGAAACCTACTTCCGTCCGAAAAGAACTTCAGAATCACGTCAGCATGGCAAGACGGTGACTCACCCGGGGAAAAGAGCTTAGGAATACAACAGGAAAATATGGGATCTGATATTGAAATTATCTTTTTCAGGACAATGATGAGCAATTCAGCGTGCCCACCTACTACCGTGGGGAACAAGAATTATTCTCTGTCAGATATATCCTCGTGCTGCTCAAATGGATCTCAGCTCTCGGGAGTGACACAGCGTCTGTTTCAAGCCTCTCAACAGTATTTAGTGGATTTGTGACCCAGGCATGATGATAATTTGGTGCTCTGTGTTGTGCTTGCTCATTTTAACTATAATATTTGCTTATTTTTTTATTAATTTATAATTTTATGTTATAATCAATTATGGATTCAGTCTTATTATTATTATTATTATTATTATTATTATTATTATTATTATTATTATTATTATTATTATTATTATTGTTGTTATTATTATTATTATTATTAAAGTCACTTCTATAAATACTAAATTGAAATCTTTTTCAATATTATTATTATTATTATTATTATTATTATTATTATTATTATTATTATTATTATACTAACGTCACTTCTATAAATACTAATTTGAAATCTTTTTCAATATTATTATTATTACAGTACTACTACTACTAACGTTACTTCTATAAATACTACTTTCAAATCTATTTCCTAACTTCAGTTATTTTCCTTTCCTCCAATCCCTCCTTGTTTGTCCCTCTTGCATTCTTTCAACATTCGGTTATTTCATTCGTGGAAGACTGATACGCAAGTCTATGACCCTCTCCGTGCGTTCCCACTGGAACTTACTCCAAAGCTTAATTAGAAAGCTAACTTCGGCAAAAAATTTCCTTTCATCGAACGTGTCAGTTAATGGACCTTCCACAGCTGTGTCCTACGAGTGCCATAACTTCATTTCTTTCTAGAGGTACTCGATCGCTCTCTTCAATTACCGCCTACGTCAATTTTGCCCCGCGCCAAGGTGCCGAAAACTGATAGGATTGATTCGCACGCCCGCTGCATTGTCTGTATAATATATATATATATATATATATATATATATATATATATATATATATATATATATATATATATATATATATATATATATATATATATATATATATATATATATATATATACATTACATATATATAATTATATACATATATATATATATATGTATTTATATATGTATATGTATACGATAAAGGTTACTGAAGTCACTTGACGGATACGGACCAATTATTTGAACATAAAAGAACATACGATAAACAGAAAGATGCAGAAAAACTGCTCCATTCGAATTATGACATTAACATAAAAAATTATGAATTTATATATGAATAATGCATATTATATATATATACTATATAGGTTTGATTTTAAATCACGAAAAGGTAAAAACCAACAAAGTTACAGCCACGAAGGAATGAGTGAAACAATGAGATGCTAAGTACTTTCGCCTAATTACCAAGATATGGTCACAGCAACAGTTGCTGTGGCCATGTCTTCGTAATTTGACGGAAGTACTTAGCACCTCAATTGTTTCACTCTTCCTTCGTGGCTGTAACTTTGTTCATATATATATATATATATATATATATATATATATATATATATATATATATATATATATATATATATATATATATATATATATTATATATAAAATACGTATATTTATATATAAAATATATAATATATATTTTATATATACCGTATATATATCACATCACCGTGACATTGTATATACATAAACAGTAAGCTACAAACGTCATTTTATTTCCAATTTACTCTGCCTCGGAAATAATACCGGTTTTATTTCGAGGTAAAGCGAAATGGCTAGAAAATTACATATGCAACTTAATGTTTATATATATATATATATATATATATATATATATATATATATATATATATATATATAATGTATATATATACATATAACCTATATATACTGTATATATACATATAATATATATATATATTTTTTTATATTTCCGAGGCAGAACGAATTAGATAATGACATCTGTAGCTTAATATATATCTATACATATATATACATGTGTAAAACGAAGAATACACACACACACACACACACACACACATATATATATACACACACATATATATGAATGTACACGAAGAAGAAACATGCCACTATACATACTCGACAGTTGCTTGCACACGCACCTAAAACATACCAGACTACGCCTACCCTCATACCTGCGCATCTGATTCAAGCAAACATGCAAACCGATGGACTTCGCCCATCGAACGCAAGCGCTGCTCCTGTGAGGCTGAACAAATTATACCGTCCACTTCCGCGCCGAGAGAGAAAAATTCTTCACAATATGTCCGAACGTGTGGGGAAATTAAACGTTCCCAATCATTTTTTTCCCCGCTGTTTTCTGACGGATCGGACTGGTGATAGTTTTTATTCTAAATTGGAAAAGGAATTTTGCCTTAATTGGCTGAGCTATTCCCGTTGCTTCGGGCACCAGCTGCATCCTATGTGCAGGATGCATGTCAGTACTGGAGAGAGAGAGAGAGAGAGAGAGAGAGAGAGAGAGAGAGAGAGAGAGAGAGAGAGAGAGAGAGAGAGGTGCAAACCCATGAAAAAGCTCAGATTAACAAAGCCTAAAGAGAAATTAATTCGGCATCACTCACGAATATATATATATAAATATATATATATATATATATATATATATATATATATATATATATATATATATATATATATATCTTATTATTATTATATATATAACCTCTTTTTTATTATAGAGTCTTATCTTTAGTAGAGCATTTCTGCTGCATCTCTTTTCACATTATGTATTTTTATATCAAAGTGGTTGGTCTCAGTCTTTATTTCATATATATATATATATATATATATATATATATATATATATATATATATATATATATAATATATATATGTGTGTGTGTGTGTGTAATGTATACAATCCTGAAAACTGGTTATATAAATCATCCTGTCTTCTAAGAATATGTAAAATCATTTTCGATTATATATATAGAATATATATATATATATATATATATATATATATATATATATATATATATATATATATATATATATATTATATATATATATATATATATATATATATATATATATATATATATATATATATATATATATATATATATATGTATGTATGCGTGTGTGTATAATCACTGAAAAACTTCGTCACCTGCACGTGCCCAGAAGACGAGGATGATTTAGATGACTAATAAAAAAATTGGGGAGATGAAAAGAGCACGGAAAGGAAGATTCTAAGCAATGTCCGTCCGTCACCACATTATCGAAAAATAACGTTCCCTCAGAACAGATGACGCGAGCGGCGAACACATCACACGGCAAAGCAAACAAACGCGGCACAGAAGTTAAGCAAATATTATTCCAGCAAACACAGGTCGGCTGAAAAACGCCAAGCTAGCAAACACTGGCGATCAAATGGGGCCTCGAGCACGTCAGAGGTTCAATACGGCACTGAACATCTCTTCCGCCGTCCATTCATACGGAGTTTGCCAGTCCGGTGAATGTCCAGGTTGAGTTCACTGTTTTCTTTTACTGATGGAAAGGGCAAAAATTATTATTATTATTATTATTATTATTATTATTATTACCGAAAATGGTTAATTTACTCATCTTCCTATTCATACTTCTACGCATCTATCTGTGTCACAAAAGACTTCAGAATGCCGCGAATTTAAGTGAGACAGAATACCTGATGAATGAATCCATTTCGGTGAGGTGCAAATTACCAGATCGCTTTTGCCTTCTCCTTGGATCGAACCCAAGAGTTTGTCAATGGTGGATCAAGGGTGATAATGACTGGCTTGTTATGAGAAAGTTACAAACGCAGTGCTTTCGGAACATTGGGATAATTTCCCATAAAAGGGGGGGGGAGGGGGTAAATTGAACACTGTTAATCTCCCATGACTGAATAAGTCCACAGTTATTCAAATTGAATATAATAACATGTTTTAGTTTATTTTAGCCAGTCTTCACCGCTTTCCTTCACACTCACTGGGATAAGTGTATTCTACAAATACTCGCATATCTTCTTTCTTTCGGGGGTAAATGTAGAGAATTTGGTTGATATAGTTTTGGCGGCTGTAGCATTGGTAAGTCGTACAGCGTCGCGGGAGGAGCAAAAGATATTGAAAAGCCACCACCACCCCCCTCCCCCGCCCAGGCTGGTTTTCTCTAAACATTTGCCTGACGAGTTCATGTGCTGCTCAACTTTACATATATCCATATATATATATACATATATATATACATATATTTATATAATATATATATACATATATTTATATAATATATATATACATACATATATATACACATATATATATATGTATATAACTGTACATATATGCTGGAAAAATATTAAGCCACAAATACCGTTTAAAATTGAATTCACTCCGCCTGGGGATTAACCTATTCCCAAAGGCAATTGTAATTGATAAGTCTACAGCGCAGAAGCACTTATCAATTATAGCCTAATTCCCTATAGGTGTAAGTTATCCCCAATGCACAGTAAATTCGATGGTAAACAATATTTAGGACTTGAAATGAATATAAAAAGTCACACTCGTATATGTGACAAAAATTTCAATATATATGTACATAATATATATATATATACATATATATAAATATGCATTTACTTATATAATAGATATAGATATATTTATCACATCACCGTGATTCATATACAAGCATTAAGCTACAAACGTCCTTTAATATCCAATTCGCCCTACCTCAGAAACAATATACTTACATTTATGTTACCCGAAGGGGAATTTTTTAGTTGATAATAAGTTCGTCGTCTCGTGGGCTCGAACCACGGAAGACAAGAACTCAGGACTACAGTGACGGGCATTTTAACCACACGGCCAACAAGTATATATATATATATATATATATATATATATATATATATATATATATATATATATATATATATATATGTGTGTGTGTGTGTGTGTGTGTGTTTGTGTGATGCAGCTGTAACGCATACCTATTACATTTCATAACTTGTATAATCAATAACAAAACATCAAATTACAAAAAAAACCGCGTGTACTCTTTGTCCCCTGCATGATTAGGATATGGGCAATGTCGACTCACTTTGATATCGTTGTGGCACACGCTAAAAGGGTTAAGAGCCACTCCAATAAAGCAACCATTTACAGTCGTATCAGAAGCAAGTTAAAGTAGTGGAGATAAGACTTCTGTTTGCAGCCTGGCGTCTCGACGTTTGAATCTAAACCCAATGAACTCACCAGAGGCGCAGGATTTCCACAGCCCTTTGGGACCCGATTGGGAGAGGTAAAACAGACGACAGGAATCGACTGTCTCCAAATGTTCAGATGGTAGACAAGGAGAGGAAGTGCTACGGGAGGCGGGCTCGGGGCAGGAGGAACGAGGGGGTCAGCAGGAGGAGGCGGAGCAGGAAAAGGGGTTAGACAAGGGGATAAAAGAACGGTGGCCATGTCATCGGGGACAAAATCCTCACCGCAAAAACCACGAAGACCAAAGGTATCAAACTAACTAAGATTAAATTAACACCGACGAAAAGTAACGATTCTCTCGCGGAAGGGTTTGTGGCGTAGGGTTCCGTCCACCTCAAAAACACAGTCCTGAGGTATTCCAATTTCCCTCGGGACAAAATTTGAGGGTTTGTTTTTATTCTCTCTTCATTCTGAATAGAATAGATATCATATTTTCTACTTTCGGCACGCGCCATTTTGTCAAGAACTCCATCGAGCTATGAAAACTGAAAATTCTGTCACATTTCACGTGGGAGAACTGGACTGATTCTTTCCCCAGGAGAAGGGAAAATAGCGAAAATCAATCACGAATTTTTTCTTCAAGAACTCCCGCCCCCTACTTCCATGCCTGAGAGAGAGAGAGAGAGAGAGAGAGAGAGAGAGAGAGAGAGAGAGAGAGAGAGAGAGAGAGAGAGTTTATTTCACATATTTTCAACTAAGACGTCTAGATATCCCTTGTTAAAATTAGCGCTATGAAGGAGCAATCGAGAAAGAACAAAACAATCCTCCGAGCAGATCTACATATAGCACAGTACCTCCTTACCTTTCGTCAACATCCCCAAGGAAAGAGAGTTTCGCGGTCGCAAAGTGCATCACTCAAGAGATGATAACCATCGAAGAATTAATGCTCTGAGTGGATTAATTATCTGCATCAAGTTTCAAGAGACGTATAAAGAGGACACACACACACACACACACACACACACACACGCCATAATGCATTTCCTTGTGGCCGAGACGCATTTTGCCGAGTGGCGTCTTGTGATTTTATAAGGGACTAACGTGCGGTCACAACAGGTCCTTCACTGTCCTGGGTTTCTGCATCCTATTTCATCACTATTTCTGTCTATTTCTTGGGACCACAGACATCTATCAGACTCGGCGGTTATTTTTATAGTTGCCGTCATCACTATTGTTTATATGAGTTTGACCCAAAAGGTTCGTTATCAATCAGAGATAATTTTGACCTTACAGCATTTGGAATACTGTTAACTTGTATAGGATATAACTATGGAAACTAAGCGTGCAGAAATTTTTGTACATGTTTCGATGAAAACGTCAATTTTCGAGCTATAGGAAATATTGCCTTTCTATATCCTATCTCTGTCAAGAGTATAAAAAAAGTATAATAAAAATATATTTCCAACAGCACCTTAACAAACCTGTACACTGGGACCAATGACTTTTGGTCATATAGCGGGATTAAAATCATTTTGGCTACAGAAAATTGTTGTATCAACGTGCAAAGGGATTTAAAGACAGGCTTTTCTGTATTTAGGTATTACAGACCCATTATTATTATTATTATTATTATTATTATTATTATTATTATTATTATTCACGATAAACGTACATGCTGCCCCTGTTCACAGAACTAGTATATATACAAAACCTCTGTGTAACTAACAACGTGTTTTCTTTCAATGGTATTTTTACAAACAAAAAAGTTCATGTATTTGCCAGAACAATGAAACAGAATATCAAACATAACAAAGACGTGGGGAACAAAGTAGTTCCGACCATAAAATTTAAAACAGAATGAAAAAAAAATAGACAATATGCCTTAATATACATGATTAACAACGTAACACATATGAAGAAAATTTAATGAACAACAAATAACCTAACGCAAGCTCTATCCACCACACATTACAAGGGTAATAAAATATATAATTCACAAAGGTACAAAACTTATCAAATGCATGAGTGTACTGTTATGTTTAAGGCCTCTTAATCCAGACTACCAAAAGCCAGAGGAGGGGACTCGCAAAGAATAACAGAGGCAAAAGACAGAGGTACATATTAGAGATCAATGTCATTAAGTTATATGGTCAACATCTGCTATCATCAATCAAACCAAAGGAAACAAACGTGGACACTTTAATTACCCCTTTTTGAAGAAGATGACCCAAGAAAATCAAGCAGGCACAGCATTATTATACCTCTTTGCTCATTGTTCATGAGGTTCTTTTGCTTTTTCCACGGAGTACTCATGTTTGCTTGCGGATATTAGTTTTCTGTAAAGAAAACTGATTTTGAGATGACTGGTAGTATTTGTCTGTCCGTCCGCACTTTTTCAGTACCTAGGTGAATTGAATATACAGAATTTCCGCACTGGGACCTCAGATCTATCAACAAACTACTGGGGCTAGAGGGCTGCAATTATTGGTATGTTGATCATCCAATAATACACAACAAAGACGTAGGAACTCCAATCATCAAACATACAAAATTGCAGCCAAATAACATACTCTACAACACAAACAAGTACATATATAATTAAGCATCAGCAGTTTTTTATTTTCTTTAGAGGTTCAATGGTTAGCCATGGTCTTGCATCTAGCACCGCATTATTATACCTCTTTGCTCATTGTTCATAGGTGCCAACAACACAGGCCATCACCTGGGCCTGCAAATTGGTGGTTGTGAAAGTTTCATGGGCTGCGGCTGAGTTTCATGGGCCATGGCCTGAGAGTTTCATACAGCCCTACACGCTGTACAGAAAATTCGATTGCGCCGAAGAAACCTTGGCGCATTATTTATTTGTTTAGCTCTTGCTTCAATATGGTCACCCTGGCTCCGTTGCATGCATTAAGGCAAAAGAGCTAGTCTAAAAAGGTGCCTTCAAATCTTTTCTTCTTTTGCCCTTCCCTCTTCGCAGAATCCTCTGCTAAACACTTAATCTCCCTTTGACAGGTTTCCCATGGCGATAGCCATAGTATGCATCTACCCATCCCCATTACAGGATTAAAACAATCGACTCCTAAGTAAAGCCTCACCTTGCATCAGAGATGATGCTCAAGGTCTACCCGTGTTACGAGTACCAATTCCAAACAGTAGGCAAGAGTGCATAACAAGTTAATTATGGCACTCCTTACAAGTCATTCTCCAACTCCGTGAGTTCTCAAGCGCACAACAAGGAAATCTGAAGTCGGTGAGTACTTATATTGAAGCTGATGACAACAGCCTCCATCAACTGATAGTTCCTCGTTGGAAGAGTCGGTAGAGTTCTCGGCTAGCACTCTGCTAGGCCAGAGTTCGAGTCTCCGGCCGGCTAATGAAGAATTGGAGGAAAGTATTTCTGGTGACAGAAATTCATTTCTCGGTATAATGTGGTTCGGATTCTATAATAAGCTGTAGCTAGGTAACCAATTGGTTCTTAGCCACGGAAAATAAGTCTAATCCTTCGGGCCAGCCCTAGGAGAGCTGTTAATCAGTGGTCTGGTTAAACTAAGGTATACTTTTTTTTTTTTTTTTTTTTTTTTTTTTTGCTGTAGCTGGGGTGTCTCTGAGGTGTTTTCTGTCGAGTGAGAACTGAAGGCTGAAACCTACCAAAGCTAGGTAACCATAGTTTAGTGACAGATATTATGGTGCGAAGGCTTCTGTATGGGTACATGCCATGGAAGAAAATTCTACATTTAGTGTTGCAACCACTTCATTGAGACGGTACAGAATTCCCCCATCCGTTGTTTATTTGACGTTATCTAGGTTGAAATATCAAAATGTTGCCATACGCATTATGAATTACGTCCCTGGTGTGAATATAATTTTCATCCACCCATGCTAGTCTAGATAAGACAGGTCAAAAATAATAATGGCTTTTTGGGTCCTTCCATAAGTGCTACACGAGCCTCAGCTATGGTTTACTATCTGATTGCTGAAATTTCCCTAACTGTTCTCCTTTCAAGAACTCAGTCAA
>NC_089744.1:18575000-18602500 GCF_040412425.1 Macrobrachium rosenbergii
CGAAGCTCTGCTAAGTGACTAATTGGATAACTCAGTGGCTAACTAGGCGTGCTCACTGTTTCAACTTTGTTGGCCTAGACAAAGTTTGCTGTAAGTTTGCCTTGGTCTGAAACTGTTCCTCCTTTTTGGGGGGGAAGGGGTGTGTGGAGCTGCTAGGGAAGGTCAATGCAAAACAAAGCAACCGGGTGCTGTAGTACTAACATTCTAACATCAGTAGCAATGGTATCAGATTAAGCAACACAGGTAGCAACAACTATGGTAATGGAGAAGACATTGTTTGATATCTTTTTCAAACACAGCATGCCTGATTCAATTAAACGACAGTCCTATAACTCATCGTAACAAATACCTAGTTGACGACAAATAATAAAAAACAATCGAACATCAAATAAAATAATTTAAAAAGAAAATGACATCGCTAAATAACATTTGAATTTGGCCGGCAACATGCTTCGGAAATTCAATTTCCAATGCAACAAGCTTTTCATGCAACGCGAATTAAAAGCAAAAGTTACTGGCTGTTCTTGCGTATGAAGGAAACGCTCTACGTTACGCTGGAATAATGATGGGGGGAAACAATTAGGTGGTGGCTGGCAAGTCAAAAATTTGATAACAATGAGATTATTTTCCAGTCAGAAAGCTCATTATTGCTATTATTCAGCGGCATACGGAAAGTTAAAAACATTACCAATGAAGTTATTTCACACTCAGAAAATCTGAGGAATAAGTACTGCAAATGTTTTCCGTCCGTGTATCAACAAAACACTCGTTTACATCAATATTACAGCCATGAAAACAATACCCATAAAATCAAATTAAGATCTATAATGACGCTAGAAAATTATCGGCAGTTTCACTCACCCAGAAATATCAGAATAGGAAATTAAACTATTCGGATGCATTCGATATTCTTTTTAACCCCTAAATGTACGGAACACAAAACCTTTTTCGGTATTCGGTAAAACCCATTACACATTCAACTGCATTAGGAATATGCAAATGATCAAATACTTTCTACCACCAATTTTCAAGTGCCAAAGCTCCGATGCAATAGCAGGATTATTTCCGTAAATGTAATTAGCACCAATGAGATTGGTATGAAAGCGAAAATAATATATACGGGGAAGACAAATGAAAACTGAGCGAAGGTAAAATGATTCTAAAATGGAATGATTTTACGAGAAATACATGAGATCGCTGAGGTATAAGAAGGTACGAAAGAGGTACGTGGTGAAATACTGAAGAGGTTAGGCAAGAAGTCCGAAGTACAGAAGCAGGACAGAAAACAGCGTTGAGATGCCAAAGGGTCAAGGAATTATGTAGTCAGTGAAAAAAGGGAGAGAGTGAAGGATCACATATAAAGATTTCGGGGTGAATTTGGTCGAGTACTTAAGGGAGAATAAAAAAGCTGCACTCGAAAGAAGTACAAGCAGAAAGGAAGACTGAGTAAACGGACTTAGAATAAAGATCAAAACAGATTAATGTTGTCTGAACATACAACAGTCCGTTGCCGGTGGATTGTGTATTTTGAAGTCACACTTGGGCGATGCAGGAGTGGAAGGGCAAAAGTAGATTTCTAAGAATGCCATTAGGAAAGAGGAAAGGATGACAAACAAAACAAAACAAGTTTTCTGTACAGCGTATAATGCTGTATGAAACTCTCAGCAGGCCGTGGTGGCCTGTGTTGTTGCAGTGCCAAACGTACAATCATGGCTAAATTTAACCTTAAATAAAATAAAAACTACGGAGGCTAGAGGGCAGCAATTTGGTATGTATGATGGATGGATGGTGGATGATAAACATACCAATTTGCAGCCCTCTAGCCTCAGTAGTTTTCAAGATCTGAGGGCGGACAGAAAGAGTGCGGACGGACAGACAAAGCCTTCTCAATAGTTTTCACTTACCGAAAACTAAAAACTGACGAACGTTTCACCAGGAATTGGTAAAACTGCAAGAAAAGCTTCTCTTGCTACGATATGGCAGTAATGATGCAAATGAGTGAATGCCTACGATTTGGAAGTTTCTAAAGTAATGATGAGAGCAAAAGTATACCTTAGTTTAACCAGACCACTGAGTTGATTAACAGCTCCCCTAAGGCTGGCCAGAAGGATTAGACTTATTTTACGTGGCTAAGAACCAGTTGGTTACCTAGCAACGGGACCTACAGCTTATTGTGGAATCTGAACCACATTATAGAGAGAAATGAAATTCTCTCACCAGAAATAAATTCCTCTAATTCTTCTTTGGCTGGTCGGAGAACCGAACGCGGGCCCAGCAGAGTGCTAGCCGAGAACGATACCAACCCGTCCAATGAGGAACGGCTTTGGTTGAGAAATATGTATGGTGATCATATAAAACGCAACCAAAAAGAAGTTGCAGCCTTGAATAGTAGTTGTTGAAACAGAAGTTATAACCTATAAGGTCGCAACTACAGCTGACGTCAAGAAGGTTACACGGTAATACCCAGAGCAGATTTTAATCTTGGTTGGGAAGGACTTTATGGAGGAGCCAGACTCCTTACACTGCAAGGAATAAATGACAGAAACAAAGTATCACAGTAGGTCACCATCAAACATACACCGGGATGAAAGGACACAACCCTCTATCTTGAAATATTCAAGGGCGAAAAAAATAAAAGGTCAAGTCCAGCTCGGAGCAACAGAATGACGTATCATCACGATACCCAAAATTCGCTAAATACATAAAAACATTTGTGCTTCCCTTGATTCAATATATTTCTAGGTCATCTCAACATGCACGTACACATTGCACGCAGTGTGGACATAAGATAACGCTGCAGTATAATGACAGTATCGAGGAGAAGGAAAACTCTGGGGAAGGTTAAGCGCCGTGCTTATCTGCCTAAAATGGAACCCACTCCACTTTAAACTCCCAAACACAAGTGACCACTCCATTTTCATCTTCAGGTCCGAAGTAGATAACGGTATTAAATCTGTAGTGAGAGTTGCCAGTCCGTTCGGTCTTACATTTTTAAAAGTACTCAAGAACTCAAAGCGTCTTGAAATTTCTTCTTTCTTTTGAGTGTAGGAACTGACAGGGGAAAAAGATAGTCTTAGGCTCTCCTAAGCTTACAGAAAGAAACAATAACCAGGAAAAAGAACAAAGAGCAGAATATGTAGCACAAATGAAACGGCAGACCCGTCTCTTGATTATGGGGAAGGAAAAGTTACAATTCTCAATCCAGGAAAAATAAAAGAATGGAAGAAAAATAAGCATTTGGAGTATGATGAATATAAGTTAAAGAAACAGAATACAGAACAAGTTTCTAGTACTAGCAGCCATCGGCAACTTGAAAAAGTGTACATTAAACGGGTCATTTGTTGATTTTTAGCGCGGTTTTCTACAGAGCGTTATACATAAGAGATGGTAACAATAGGGCAGATCTTATGCTCCAAGAAAACTCAATATAACGACTGTAAAAATTCAGTACATGTACAAACCATGGAAAAATGAATACTGCTGAGACTGTGCAAGACTTTATCAGATTGGCCTCGCGGAAATGTAAACAGGATTAGAATCAATGTGTGACAGAAGGAAAGCGTATCGAGAATATGAAGAGATATAAAACACGCCAAAAATGAGGTGTATTGAATCTGGCAAAATCTTTTAGTCAAAACTACATCAGCCGCATTTCTTATGCAGCGAATGTTCAAGAAATTATTTAGAACCTTCCAAATCAAAGTGGTTGGTGTGGGCGTAAAATAAGCAGTTAGTCCACTACATCTTTATTTAAGGGTTTTGTGTTTTACCCATTAACGAATAAAATATTAGGAAGCTGCTAACTCTAAGCAAATAATTAAAACAAATCAGCATTACGAAAAAGAAGAAGTAAATTTACATGAAATCATATGACTGAAATACGTATCAAATTATAAAAAGCAAAAAACGAGATTATAAACATATACTTGATTTGTTTCATCTGACAAAATAAAATATAAGGAATTTTTTATGCATGTTCCACGTGTAGATGAGATGATAATGAAGGGAGGAGAGGCAAGTCCTTTGCACCACCCCTGAAAGAACAGTACGTGATAGTGGCAGGTGGGGGCTGCGGTGGGCATCAGAAGAGTTGGAAGATCCAGACCACTTGCATGAGAACTGTAAGACGGGATGTTGGAGATGAATGGAGATTTGTGAAAGATAAAGCACGTGAAGCACCCATAAGGTGGAATTTCGTGGAGGTCCTCTGCGTCGCACGGCATTGAAGACGATATTGATGATGATGATGATGATGATGAACAGAACCCCTACGCGTTACGTATACCTTAGTTTAATCAGACCACTGAGCTGATTAACAGCTCTCCTAGGGCTGGCCCGAAGGATTAGACATATTTTACGCGGTTAAGAACCAATTGGTTACCTAGCAACGGGACCTACAGCTTATTGTGGAATCCGAACCGCATTACAGCGAGAAATGAATTTCTATCACCAGAAATAAATTCCTCTGGTTCTTCATTGGCCTGCCGGAGACTCGAACTCGGGCCTAGCAGAGTGCCAGCCGAGAACTCTACCGACTCGTCTGGAACCCCTACAAATACAATTCAAAATCATCCACATAGATAAATTATTTCACTCGATTTGATTTATGAAAATTTGGCTATAAAGCCAAGCACTGTGGCACTTTCAGCCATTCAGCGCTTAAGATAGCGAAAAGGAGTTGGAGTGGTTGAACAGCAAGACTGAAGAAATGGAGCGAAAATGGAGGTAAAGCAAATGTTTGAACCATAGGTGCAGCTAGGGGCAAAGGGGACGCCGAAAACAACCTTTTTAGTAAAGCCCGCAGTGCAACACTAACCCCCTACGACGGTAAAAGAAACTTCAACTACAGGACGAGTGTAACAGAACCAGCCGGTCGCTCTTTCCACTGAAAAATAACATCAGTTTAGAAGGCAAGATAACGGACGCTATGAATTCCAGTGGAAGAGAAAGAAATGGTGAAGACTCCTTTGCATTTGTGACCATTTAAAGGGTTTTCCTTCCTTCCGGAACTTATCAGAAGCTTATCAGGGCAACGAAGCTTTGCACTTTAGTGCTTGAATACACCAGTGGTGAGTTGAATATAGAACTGAATATAGAATTTAGGCCAAGGGCCAAGCACTGGGACCTATGAGGTCATTCAGGCTGAAACGGAAACTGACGGTAAAAGGTTTGAAAGGTGTAACAGGAGGAAAACCTCAAAGCAGTTGCACTATGAATTAATTGTTAGGAGAGGATGGAAGGATGGAAGAAAGAGAATATGAAAGGAGGTACAGCAAAAGGAAAGAGAGGGGTTGCAGCTAGAGGCTGAAGGCACGCTGCAAAGATCCTTAATTAATGCCTACAGTGCACCGCATGAGGTGCACTGACGGCACTAGCCCCCTACGGGGTACCAGTGGTGAGATCATTCCTTCTCCCGCAAAAGATCTGGGGTTGATCACCAAACAATCTCTGAAGAGTCCTTTGGAATTTATTGTGTTCTGTTGACGTAAGCAGAGAATTTGTGTACCTGGTAGGCTGTCGAGTGTGATGCATCGTAACCAGGGTGGAAAGGGTTAAGGGGTTAGCAACCACCTTCCCAACGTCCTGAGAACCAGTAAACTGACGTCTTGTGGAGTCATTACCTCTAAGGATAATGACCTCTTAACTTCTCAAATTCTTCGCGCTTTTTGGATAGGCTTGTCACTCCAAAGCCTTAAGATCCAAGTGCAAGAAATATGAAGATATTACAGTGTCTGGTAGAGGGAAACGAACCCAGGTCCCATGATCACAACGGGGTCACGTTGCCGACCTGACCCCGCTACCAGACATCGTAATACCTTCTTATTTCTTGCACTTGGATCTTAAGGCTTTGTAGTGACAAGCGTATCCAAAAAAGCGCGAAGAATTCGAGAAGTAAAGAGGGCACTGTGGCTATCACAACTACATATGTATCTGGTAAAAAGTGCCCAGTAGATTCTACATTATATATATGTATATAAACTGTATGTACAGAAATACAAACACACACACACACAAATATATATATATATATATATATATATATATATATATATATATATATATATATATATATATATATATATATATATATATATATATAGTTATATAGATATATATGTGTATATATGTATATATATAGATATATATACATACATACATACATATATATATATATATATATATATATATATATATATATATATATATATATATATATATATATATATATATATATATATATATATATATATATATATATAAAAATGGTTACCTTGTACCGTTATCACATTGACGTTTAGCATCAGAAAGACGTATCATAAGCAAAACGCCATGAAACACGGTGAAAGTTTAGCTAAAAAAAAAAACCAAGCCAGAAGCTGGCTATAACAGTTATTGATAAGAATTTTGTAAATCACGTAGAGATTTTTTTGCTAATAAGCATGTTACCGGAGAAAAACGAAATTTATTTTAGCATTATGGTACTATTTAGTTGAGAGAGAGAGAGAGGGGGGGCTAGATGGGGATGGATCAACACCTAAGGACGTAAAAAATCCGGTAATCCGAAAGAACTTTGGCTCCGGAAGTAGCTGTTATTGAACGATGCGATCTGATTCTTTTAATGTCACCTTCCTCACTTCCAATGCATTTGCATTTTACATTCAAATCAAATGACAGCTCTCTCTCTCTCTCTCTCTCTCCTCTCTCTCTGTCTCTCTCTTTGTATTCATGAATGCTCTGCACAAAAAAGAATGTGAAAAGAATTTTAGGAACATAATTTACCATCCTCTCTCTCTCTCTCTCTCTCTCTCTCTCTCTCTCTCTCTCTCTCTCTCTCTCTCTCTCTCTCTCTCTCTCTCTATTCATGAATGTTTTAGACAGAATGTGAAAAGAAATTTAGGATCCTCTCTCTCTCTCTCTCTCTCTCTCTCTCTCTCTCTCTCTCTCTCTCTATCTGTATTCATGAATAATTTACCATCTCTCTCTCTCTCTCTCTCTCTCTCTCTCTCTCTCTCTCTCTCTCTGTATTCATGCTGCTTTAGACAGCATGTGAAAAGAAATTTAGGAGCATAATTTACCATCCTCTCTCTCTCTCTCTCTCTCTCTCTCTCTCTCTCTCTCTCTCTCTCTCTCTATTCATGAATGCTTTAGACAGCATGTGAAAAGAAATTTAGGAGCATAATTTACCATCCTCTCTCTCTCTCTCTCTCTCTCTCTCTCTCTCTCTCTCTCTCTCTCTCTCTGTGTGTGTGTGTGTATTCATGAATGCTTTACACAGAAATAATTGTGAAAAGATTTTAAGAACATAATGTACCATCTCTCTCTCTCTCTCTCTCTCTCTCTCTCTCTCTCTCTCTAAGTGCTTTAAAAAGCAAGAATATGAAAAATGATTGAAAAAGAGAACAAGAATAAGATTTAAATACGACGACTCTCAGAAAACCTTTCGGGTTGTCTTCATAGAATTGGTAGTTTAGTTTCTTCCTCTCATGCAACATATGACAAGGTGTAATAATCGGTTCATTGTACTCCGCCTTTCCTTTGTCATTTTCATCTTTAATATTCTGTTCAATCCTTTTTGTGCAACCTATGCCGATAAACAAACATCACTAATAGTAACAAGAGCAAATGTGAAAATTACAATAATAATAAACACAGTATCTATAACAATATTTGTTGTTGACATCAAGAATTATAGTGTTGCAACAATAGTTACGATAAAAAAAAAAATAAACCCACACAAAAGCACTCAGTAGAAACCAGACCTCTGCTCAGCCAACTAACACTGAAATCAGTTCCTAATCTTCTATAATAATAAAATCCGAGGGTGGGGGCGGGGTAGGTGCGGAATCGGGAGGGTAGGGGAGGCATGACACATCCACCCTCCTCCTGCAAACCGGCTTGTCCGCCCTGGGTGGGGGCGGGATAAGTAGGGGACCGGGGGGGTAGGGGAGACATCCACACTCCTGCAAACCTGTTTGTCAGCCCCTGGTGGGGGCTGGGTAGGTAGGGAATCGGAAGGGTAGGGGAGACAGCAGCCCCGGGTTCCAGTGAGTGTAGCGCGCGCCAACAAGCTCATTCATAATAATTCCCAATAAACTTCTGCAGTTTTCTCCAATGATCCTCCAATTTTTTTTCTTAATTCTTAGATGGCAAAGAATTTGAATAAATAATAGACAAAATGGGTTCCATGACAACGCACAAAATCAAGAGAACGGTTTCATCCACCCACCTTCATCTAAATCCGTTCATCCGTTCTTGAGATTCCCCGCCGACATGCATAGCCAGCTGCAACAGTATCCTTCTCACACAAAAGTATCATCATCAATAAGATTACAGTGATAATATACACTGTTCAGCACCATTGACACCACTGCTAACAACAACAACACGTCGGTTACTGCTTCTTCTTCTTCTTCTTCTCCTTTGATAGGAAACGTTTCCGAGCAAGCAAAGAATGACCTTTGCAAAAAGAAAAAAAAGATATCTATCATTTAGCGCCGCTTCGCCTGACTGCCTAAACATGCTCGCCAACCTCGCCGACATCGACCGTTTATAAATAGAGGACAACGACCGATCGATAAGGAGAACTGTGCAGCGAAAATTAAAGGAAGAAATTCGTACACATTAAGTAAATCAAAAAATAGCCATAGACCTATGAAAATGGAAACAGTATAAATGATTTTAAGAACGAGATTTATTACATAGATACTAAAGTCAATAAATCATTGAACTCACACACAAAACAATTAGATGTAAATCATCCTTAAATCACGGTGAAATCTGCTGATCGTCATTTTGTAAGTCTGAAAAACCTTATTACTTATTTCTCTGGTTAAAGTTACCGAAGTCATTGATCAAATACAAATTAATCATGTACATCTAACTGAAGAATCAACTAAAGCAATGAAAATAAACATAGAATGAAAGTTTCTAAAATCATAGTCCTCCTGCTCCGAAGATCCGAAGAATGTCCCTTGGGTGGCAATAAAGTCACAGGGAAAAAAAAGTGACAGAAAAAAAAGTCACAATTTTGGCTAGTAAAAAAAGTCACAGGAAAAAAGTTCACATTAATTTACAGTCTTTTGCTTATGTTTTTACGGTCATCCCAAACGGACTTGTACTAAACACGCCACAAAGGTGGATACATACTCGGCGGTCACTGTCTAGGAAATATTAACGTCGACTTTTTTCTCGTCACTTTTTTCCTATCACTTTTTTCTGTGACTTTTTTTACCTGGATTCGTCCTTGTTTAACGGAGGTCCCACTGTCACCAGATTTCTAAAGTAGGTCTAACGTTTCCTTTCTTCCTTTCTCTCTTAATTCAACGGCCCCTGCGCGAAAGAAACATCAGAAACATTATAGAAACAATTTATTTTCTTTTTCCATTTTCCAGGCTCTTTGGACACTTATCTTTAGTCCGTTTGGGACTGAACGTTTTCGTTAATCCTCAGCAATTTTAACGGATCTTTAAACTCAATAATTATAGTCATTTAAATCCGTGACCCACTGCCAGTTTATATACAAGTGGATGGTGGTGACTGAGTGCCGTCCGATTGGGGTACCCATTCTGATTTGCTTTAACATTTTTTTTTTACATTATTTACATATACTGTGTATATTTGTAAAGAGAAAGAAAAGGCTACCAATCACTATAAGCAAGAGTCGCTGGGGAAGTTCTGGGACGAGAGAGAGAGAGAGAGAGAGAGAGAGAGAGAGAGAGAGAGAGAGAGAGAGAGAGAGAGACTGAAAAATTATGAGAGATCACGAAAAACGTTATCATTCGAAATGGTACACCTGTCTCGACAAAACGCTCGGAGATCCCACGGGCATCAAAAATCAAAAGGTGAGCTGAGAATCTTGAACGCTGTTTGAACCATTCCTAATGTTATGCCAGTAAACCTTTCGTTTTAAGTCCATCATCTCAAGAGGCGATTTATCACGCCGGCGAACTCAGTGGCTGAGTGAATGGATACAATAAACAAAAGCATAAATCTGGAGGCATTTCAAGGTGACTTTGCCTAGCGTCGCAGAACAAGTTTGATGGCGTCTTTCAGCATCATTTGCGCCCGTTCGTTTTCATGTAATACCACCTTCATGAACATATAATATAATTACGACCAAATAATTATGGTTACTGGGCACAAAGATGTTGAAAGGCGCCAAAAGACGCCGTGCGTTTATAACTCCCCTTTAAGCACGGCGTAGCACCAAAAACATTAGACCGACTATGAGGTGACGAAGAGAAACTAGGGCGAGCAAAGTGCGCATATGCACAACCACACACAAAGTTGATGTCGCGCACGTGCTTTCCATTGTCAAAAAGCAAGCAGAGCGTGAAGGCAACGAGGGTGACCTCATCCTCCGTGCATCCACACAATCACTTCAACAGAATAATGGTCGAAGCTTTCAGAATCTCAAGGTGGAGACGTAAATGGACGCGTAAGATGCAAGAGGGGGTGAGTAAGATCCACGCTGCAAATGATTCGCATCGAAATGCAACGCGATCAATGAAGGACAGACACGTGACTTCGTGTCAACGAAAAGACCACGTGACTGCGCATTTTAAGAGAGAACTAGATCAGTTTATACGCCCATTTTTCTTTTTATTGATCATTTTCACCCTTTCCTTGCTGGAAACGAAAGCGAAAACCCTTACTACTACACCCGAACCGGATCAGTGATTGAAACGGTAAACAAATAAAAAAAGGCGCCGAAGAAACAATCGAGTTTTCTGTACACCGTATAATGCTGTATGAAACTTTCAGCCACGGCCAGGTGGTGGCCTGTGCTGTTAGCACCTAAAGCGGTGCCAGACACACAATCATGGCTAACTTCAACCTTAAATAAAATAAAAACTACTGAGGCTAGAGGGCTGCAATTTGGTATGTTTGATGATTGGAGGGTGGATGATCAACATAGCAACTTGCAGCCCTCTAGCCTAAGTAGTTCTGAAGATCTGAGGGAGGGCAGAAAAAGTGCGGACGGACAGACAAACAGCCATCTCAGTAGTTTTCTGTTACAAAAAACTGAAATCAAAAATGAATTTCGAAGAATCGATATCATGCAACCTACATAGCTATAAAAGGTTACGAAACCTGTTCCTATTACGTCTCATAATGTCCGGTATTACTTTTGTAGCATTGCACAATAAAGATACACACTCCTGTCGCATGTTCGGTTCTCATTCTTGTTAATGTACCTGCCCTTGTATTTTTCCTAGAACTCTGTCCCTCATTATTTTAATGACAACGAGGATTATTAAATTCAGTGGTCGTTCCTCCAAGAACCGTAGAGATGATTAGAGCCAGGGATGAAGCGCAGGCTCTATCGCTTCGGGGAACGCTGTGGGAGAATGAAGTGGGCTTTCTACCAGCGCGGTTTCGGGCTTTGGAGCACCAAGTGGGTTTAAATTGAAGAAAATTGTAACAAAAAAATTCTTGTGTTCAACATTTTAATTGTTGAAATAATGTAAATATTATAATTTTGTTAATTTTAAATAAAAGTAAAACAAAAAAATCTCAGCTGTCTTTAGGAAACTCAATCCATTATTCATTTGCTTTGGCCCTTCAAGTATCTTGGGATTCTGCGGAGAGTGTAAGCGGTGTCGAGAGGTTTTTTTTAAGCACGGCCATCACTCCCACGTTCAGTTTTCTTTTCTAGTCGAAGTTTGGAAAAACCAAAAAAGGGACTTCCCTTTCTTCTCCTGTACGGGTAGAGTAGGCCCACCCTCTCAAAACCTTGGGAAGTTTGATTTATCCTCTTTCTCTTTACCCCGTGTAGACACGACCCACCGTCTTTTAATGCAAGAATCAAATACGTAACAGACTTAGCTGGGGAGGCCTTACAAGGTAAACCACCCTAATAATCTTCCATTGGTAATGTAACCTATTTTTCAGTTTTGTAAGACATCCGAGCTCGCATTATATTATTCCTTCTATGACGACGAAAAGATGATAAGCAATTTTATTAGCGAACATTGCGGTGATAGGCAATTTCATTAGTGAACATTGGAAATGACAGGTAATTTCATTAGCGAACAATGGAGAAGACAAGAGGATTCGATTACCTAAAATGATCATTGGTTTTATTAATACAAAGCCGTTTAATTCTGTAAGATGATAATTGTTAGGTGATTCCAATTTCCTAGCGTCGGATATACTACGTGAAGTCCTTCCTGCGGTGTTATTAAGAACAAAGCATTTTCACAACATTCAATAGAGCAAACTACAGCTACAGACATGAAAAATATTCAAACCAAAAACACAGGCAACGCCATTTCAATAAATGCAACCCCATAATCGTTAAGATTTCAGTCAATCTATAGTTGCATACATCATATATACATCTGTGTGTATATGTATATGTATATATATATATATATATATATATATATATATATATATATATATATATAATATATATATATATATATATATATATATATATATATATATATATAAATAATATATAGATGTGTATATATATATATATATATATATATATATATATATATATATAGTATATATAAATTACTATATATATATAAATATATCTTCTTTCTTATGCCACCTGATTACGTCGCCATTATGCTCCCTCATGACTATAGCTCTCACTGCCATTGTCGTTGTTACTATAGACAACAGCATTGTTCGAGAGAGAAAGCGAGAGACAGAATCACCGCATTGTTTTCACAAGAAATAATAGATTCTTTTGTTGCGACGTTGCCTCTAAGTAATCCTGAATTTTACAATCTAGGGACCAGTTATTGCATTATAAATGTATACAAACACGCACACACATACATACATATATATATATATATATATATATATATATATATATAATAGTTATATATATAATATATATTGTATATATATAATATATATATTATATATATAATATATATTATATATATGTATATATATATATATATATATATATATATATATATATATATATATATATATATATATATATAAATATAACTCAGGCGTAGGCTTTTCCTAGACAGTGGCCTCAATATAATATATATGTTCCTGACTGACATATATATATGTACATATATATATATATATATATATATATATATATATTATATATATATATATATATATATATATATATATATATTTATATATATAAATATATGCATGCATATATATATGTATATGCAGTATATATATCTACATACACACACACACATATTTAAATATATATACAGTATATATATACATATATATATATATATATATATATATATATATATATATATATATATATATAAATGTATGTACGTATGTCTGTGGTCCAAACATATATAGATATATATATATATATATATATATATATATATATATATATATATATATATATATATATATATATATATATTACACATATATATTATGTATGTATGAATATAATATATTTATATATATATATATATATATATATATATATATATATATATATATATATATATATATATGTGATCCTTCCTGTCTGTCCGCCCCAGGTGGGGTTGGTTAAGAAGGGATCGGGATGGTAAGGGAGACATGACACATCTACCCTCTTCCTGCAAACCCTGTATTCAGTTTATTTAACGATGTTACTTTCAGAGCGCCATTGTCCGTCGTCGTGTAACAGGGAGTCCTTCAACTGACCTCCTGCCCCGGGCATCGTAGCACGCGTCATCTCGCTAGTATATATATAATATCCAAGATAAGAAAAGACATCCTCTAATCACCTACGACATGGCTTGGAAAAATAAAGGCAAAATAATATCAAGGCTGAAATATGCTTTAAGAAAATAGATTATGCCAGTTTGTAAAACTCACAACTTTTACGTACGGTATCAAGATGACTAATTTTCGGAAAGTCACATCTCACTGCCTAAACAAGAAATCTTTTAGTCACGCTGCGTGAAGAGATTTCGCCGGGTGGGGCCACGCTTACGTTAGATCAATTTAGCTGGCGAAATTAGATGGAGTTTGAAATGAGAGGTCGAGCTTGTTTCTAAAAGTTCTGAACGCAGCGTAGGCCTACAAGAGTCGCTAAGGAAAGAGAATGCAGTATAACAATAACAAAAAAGCAACGGGCGAAATGGTCACGAGTAACAGTAAATGGATTGTGGCTCATTCTTTTCCTTTCATTGTACTTCTTTCTTGATATTCCCCCCTCCCCCCGCCACCCCCGGCCGCCTCGCAACAACGCCAATGTTATTTGTTTATTGATAATCCCATTCGCAATCAGGCGGTCAATAGATCTTAAAATGGAGCTCTTCAAGCTCAGATAAACAATAATCAGAACATCTGAGACGTACAGGAATTCCCAGGGATCTCCCGCCTGAGATGGTTTTGTCTGCCCGCCCTCAGATCTCAAAAACTACTAAGGCTAGAGGGCTGCAAATTGGTACGTTGATCATCCACCTTCCAATCATCAAACATACCAAATTGCAGCCCTCTAGCCTCAGTAGTTTTTATTTCATTCAAGGTTAAAGTTAGCCATGATCGTGCTTCAGGCAACGCTATAGGACAGACCACAACCGGGCCGTGGCTGAAAGTTTCATGGGCCGCGGCTCACACAGCATTATTCGCCACACAGAAAACTCGATTGCGCCGAGGAAACTTCAGCTCATTTTTACATGTTCTTTCATTTGTCACTTTCCTTGAAACATCCCTATACACTGTCCTCAAGAATGGGTTCTCTAGTCTCCCTTATACTTGGGAAGAACCTCCCCCAAGGGCTCATACATTCACACGAAAACAAGACACAAGGAGAAACAAACTGGAGACGCCAAGTTAGAAGATTGTAGGCAGGAATTACAATTACCCAGCGACGCTCCATTGGTAACTTCCACGTCCATTCAAGACGTTTTTCTCTTTTGTATTTATGCTGTCCTTGTTACCGTTACAATTCTTATTATCATTTTACCCGGAGAATCTCTTCTACTATTGAAAAACCATTTTTAAACACTTCAGAGGCAAGCAAAAGGTACACTCACAAATAGGCTACAGAAAGCGAGAAAGCAAAATGAAACTAAAGGCAAGTACCATATATCGTGGAAAAATAAAAAACAGAATGTAATGAGAGAGAGAGAGAGAGAGAGAGAGAGAGAGAGAGAGAGAGAGAGAGAGAGAGAGAAGGCGTTAAGAGGTGACGAAGAGGAAGCATTCTATCAAGGAGACCCGATTAGGAACAACCCAGATGCTGATCATTACAGCCACTCATCCCTGCGTTGAATCCGTTGCTGGCGTAGGACCAGACTGAAAGCGTTCCACTGAGGTCTCCATCCTGATCTGCTCAGGGCATGTTTTTTTCTGCTGTTTATCAATATTTGCAATATACTGTTTATATATATATATATATATATATATATATATATATATATATATATATATATATATATACATACATATATACATACATATATATGTATATATATATGTATATATACATATATATACTGTATATATATACATATTATTACTTCAATAAGACCGGATGGTTGAGAGTCCAGATTCTTTAATTTACAAACTACAAGCTTTCGACGACATGCAGTCTCCTTCTTCAGGCGCGAGTAATAAGAATATATATACACAGTGAAGGTTATTGTGATATATATATATATATATATATATATATATATATATATATATATATATATATATATATATATATCCTATAAATAAATGTGAATGTATGAACGTTTGTATGTATGCTTGTAACTTTGTGCGCCACAGAAATCCGAACCGCTTGACTGATCTAAACAAAATTAGGCACGTGGCCATCATTTGACCCAACTTAGGTAATAGGGTAGGTTTCAAACTTGTATCCCAGCCCCCTTCCTCTTCCCCTTCCCCATTCCCCTTCCCTTTGTAACTCATGTGGTAAATAAACTCTACGGGTTTATCATACTTCATTTCATGTACTCAATACCATAGAAATATATTATTGAAAATGCTTTTCTTCCCTGTGATCAATAATTCTGAATCAAGGTTTGTGTTTAGATTTAGTGAGGGGGTGTATGTTTAGGTTTAGGAGGAATGTGTTTAGGTTTAGCATGGGGTGTGTTTAGGTTTAGTGAGGGTGTTTCAGTTAAGTGGGGGTTGTGTTTAGGTTTAGTGGGGGTTAAAAGGGACAGTCAGCACAGTCATACCTGGATAAAACGGACAGTCATACCTGGATAAAAGGGACAGTCAGCACAGTCATAACTGGATAAAAGGGACAGTCAGCACAGTCATATCTGGATAAAAGGGACAGTCAGAACAGTCATAACTGGATAAAAGGGACGGTCAGCACAGTCATAACTGGATAAAAGGGACAGTCAGCACAGTCATAACTGAATAAAAGGGACAGTCAGCACAGTCATACCTGGATAAAAGGGACAGCCAGCAGTCATAACTGGATAAAAGGGACAGTCAGCACAGTCATACCTGGATAAAACGGACAGTCATACCTGGATAAAAGGGACAGTCAGCACAGTCATACCTGGATAAAAGGGACAGTCAGCACAGTCATACCTGGATAAAAGGGACAGTCAGCACAGTCATACCTGGATAAAAGGGACAGTCAGCACAGTCATACCTGGATAAAAGGGACAGTCAGCACAGTCATAACTGGATAAAAGGGACAGTCAGCACAGTCATACCTGGATAAAAGGGACAGTCAGCACAGTCATACCTGGATAAAACGGACAGTCAGCACAGTCATAACCTGGATAAAAGGGAGTCAGCAGTCATACCTGGATAAAAGGGACAGTCAGCACAGTCATACCTGGATAAAAGGGACAGTCAGCACAGTCATAACTGGATAAAAGGGACAGTCAGCACAGTCATACCTGATAAAAGGGACAGTCAGCACAGTCATACCTGGATAAAAGGGACAGTCAGCACAGTCATACCTGGATAAAAAGGGACAGTCAGCACAGTCATACCTGGATAAAAGGGACAGTCAGCACAGTCATACCTGGATAAAAGGGACAGTCAGCACAGTCATACCTGGATAAAAGGGACAGTCAGCACAGTCATACCTGGATAAAAAGGGACATTCAGCACAGTCATACCTGGATAAAAGGGACAGTCAGCACAGTCATAACTGGATAAAAGGGACAGTCAGCACAGTCATACCTGGATAAAAGGGACGGTCAGCACAATCATACCTGATAAAAGGGACAGTCAGCACAGTCATACTTGGATAAAAGGGACGGTCAGCACAGTCATACCTCGATAAAAGGGACAGTCAGCACAGTCATACTTGGATAAAAGGGACGGTCAGCACAGTCATACCTCGATAAAAGGGACAGTCGGCACAGTAATACCTGGATATATAGGACAGTCAGCACAGTCATAACTGGATAAATGGGACAGTCAGCACATCATACTTGGATAAAAGGGACAGTCAGCACAGTAATACCTGGATATATAGGACAGTCACCACAGTAATACCTGGATAAATGGGACAGTCAGCACAGTCATACTTGGATAAAAGGGACAGTCAGCACAGTCATACTTGGATAAAAGGGACGGTCAGCACAGTCATACCTCGATAAAAAGGGACAGTCAGCACAGTCATACCTGGATATATAGGACAGTCACCACAGTAATGACTGGATAAAAGGGACAGTCAGCACAGTCATACTTGGATAAAAGGGACAGTCAGCACAGTAATACCTGGATATATAGGACAGTCACCACAGTAATACTTGGATAAATGAGACAGTCACCACAGTAATACTTGAATAAATGGGGCAGTCACCACAGTAATATCTGGATAAATGGGACATTCAGCACAGTAATACTTGGATAAATGGAACAGTCACCACAGTAACACCTGGATAAATGGGACAGTCACCACAGTAATACCTGAGTAAAAGGGACAGACAGTACAGTAATATCTGGATAAATGGGAAAGTCACCACAGTAATACTTGGATAAAAGGGACAGTCAGCACAGTAATACCTGATAAATGGGACAGTCACCACAGTAATAACTGGATAAATGGGACAGTCACCACAGTAATACCTGGATAAATTGACAGTCAGCACAGTAATACCTGGCTAAATTGGACAGTCAGCACAGTGATACCTGGATAAAAGCAACAGTCACTACAGTAATACCTGGATAAATGAGATAGTCACCACAGTAATACATGAATAAATGGGACAGTCAGCACAGTAATATCTAGATAAAAGGGACAGTCAGCACAGTAATTCCTGGATAAAAGGGACAGTTAGCACAAGGAGATGCAGGAAAATTGTTCTGAGTCCTTCAGAGTTTTCCCGGGCAGCGCCTGATTGGTCAACTAGTATATGTATGTATGTATGTATGTATGTATATATATATATATATATATATATATATATATGTGTGTGTGTGTGTGTGTGTGTGTGTGTGTGTGTGTGTGTGTGTGTGTGAGTGAGCGTATATTATTCGTGTGTATGTGCACTGTGTGTGTGTACTAGTAAACCCAAACCTTCCAAAATGACGCCAAGATTTTAATAATTTTGCAAGTGCATATAGACTCAGTGAATCTATATTATGTCCATTATTTGTTTAATTAGGCTCTGTACTTCCTGAGTGTTAAAATATGCCAGGAAAAAATTTTAAAACATACATAGTTTACTAATATCATCTTAGAATGACGGCAACTACGAAATAGTTTGCATAAATAGAAACACCATGTATTATTGGCAAGAAAATTTTTAGTTCACCACGTATATGTAAAAATTAATTGAATTTTTTTATACCGATAATAACCCGCGTATTATACCTGCGATTGCTTTCATTTACAGGAGGGTTTCAAGACTACGGACTATTTTAAACTTTACAGAATTTTTCCCTGCATATTTTAACGCTCAGGAAGTACTGGGCCTAATTAAACAAGCAATGCAAATAATATATAATGTACTTGATTCATCGAGTCCATATGTATTTGCAAAGCTATTTAAAATTTGGCGTCATTTTGGAAGGTTTGGTTGTACCAATACACACGCACAATACTCACATACACACACGTATACACTCACACACAAATGAGTTCATGAATAGTTATTAGCTTTTCAACACAGTAATGAAGGAAATGAAAAGGCCAACGGATGGTACCTTCCGGAATCCTGTTCTTTTACCGACATTTCTTATTTAAAACAGAGCGGCCTCACTCTTATATTGCTATTGACCCGAATCCCTGATATGTACGAAAATCCCTCATATTTATATTAAAACTCGCTTGTGTTCAATTGTTCTTAGTGAAAGGAATCTACTGATCTCACCCACATAAATTTCACTGCAATTAGTCCTTGGCACGACCGAAATTAAAATGCTTCCTGTACAAATACACAGTACTTAACAAATTCGCGAGATTTTTACGAATTCAAACGAACAGATTACTGCGTTCCGGATATTTAATAAATGTATGCTGCTTTCAACATATGGCAATTCAATTTATCTGTTAAACTCTATTTCCTTGTTTTATACCGGACTTCTGTAATATATATAATTTGCTACTGGTTTCCTCAATTACCTATAAAGGTACAGTAACTGGTCCGATATTAACTAATTGCCACAGACCTTTTTTAGATATGCCCATATGAATATATCTTGAAGCTCTCAATGAAAAATAATTTAGGCAGTCATGACCAATACTTGGACATCGTGATAACTCAGGAAATGGGTGTAAGACTGCGTAAGTTGGCTTCCTGCAAACGCTTAAGGCATATTTGACGGTTGTCTTCTTACAGCCACCCACTAGTGACCCCCAGTTTTAAATAGGTACCAGAGTCTGCTGGGAAAAAGGAAAAAGTGGGTCTAGCAACCTTATTTACTTAGAAACCAGGAGAACGTTCCCCTCTGTCTCTACTCCCTCTGGAGGGTAGAATAGAATAGCATAGACTATACAATTTAGGCCGAGGGCCACGCACTGGGACCCATGAGGCCATTCAGCGCTTAAGGGAAATTTGAGAGTAAAGGTTACAAAGGTGTTACAGGAGGAAAGCCTCGCAGTTGCACTATGAAACAATTGTTAGAAGAGGTTGGAAAGTAAGATGGAAGAAAATGCATGAAAGGAGGTACAGTAAAAGGACTGAAAGGGGTTGCAGCTAGAGGCCAAAGGGACGTTGCCAAAAAAAACCATAAGTAATGCCTACAGTGCACCACGCGGGAGGTGCACTGGCAGCACTATCCCACCTCCAAAGGGTAAAATCTGGGGTAAAATCTGTCTATCTCTTTATCTATCTATTTATGTAATATATATCTATAAAATCTATATATATACACATACATTATATATATATATATATATATATATATATATATATATATATATAGGTATATATCTATATATATACTGCATATATTTATATATACATATATACATACATATATATAGTCAGTTATACAAGCGTGACTTTTTTTATGTTCACGAACATTAGGGCACAATATCTATGGATCTCCAATTCACTATACTTTGGGAAAGACTTACAACCAAAGGGAATTTATATTTGATAAGTGTTTCGTCCTCAGCAGGATATTATATAATTATATATTATATATATATATATATATATATATATATATATGTGTGTGTGTGTGTATATTTATGTATTTGTGCGTATACACAGGAATATATAAACATATATATATAAAATGTAAACTAGAAACACTGCAAACAAATACAGTGCGTTGGGTGAAAAATTCCATCAAAGGATGACATTTGGTTAAAATATCTGGGAACCAGTGGCTTTGGTCCCCATCGCTGTCAATCATCCAAATTGGCCTCCATCAGAGTAGCAGACTCTCTCACATAAATCGGGAGGTCGTGACTTGTAGCCGTAACATTCGCCACACTCGATACGTGAGCAGATCATAACATAATCGAGTTCAAGAGGTGATCGAGTCTCGGCGAAGAAAAACAGTCGTTTTCAGCCAGTGATTCGTTCCCTCTTGACGATAAGAAAATTGGCTACCCAGCTATGAAGGTCTGTGTGAAGGCATTGTGTGCGTGCGTGTGTATGCGTGTACTTGTCAAAGAAACTCTCTCCTCTCTCTCTCTCTCTCTCTCTCTCTCTCTCTCTCTCTCTCTCTCTCTCTCTCTCTCTCTCCTTTTAATCGAGTTCCTAGTTGAAAGAGTCGGTAGAGTTCTCGGCTAGCACTCTGCTAGGCCCGAGTTCGAGTCTCCGGCCAGCCAGTGAAGAATTAGAGGAATTTATTTCTGGTGATAGAAATTCATTTCTCGCTATAATGTGGTTCGGATTCCACAATAAGCTGTAGGTCCCGTTGCTAGGTAACCAATTGGTTCTTAGCCACGTAAAATAAGTCTAATCCTTCGGGCCACCCCTCTCTATGAGAGCTGTTAATCAGCTCAGTGGTCTGGTTAAACTAAGGTATACTTAACTTTTTCTCCTTTTAATCTAACTGAACAGTTTTCTATACCAAAGAAAAGGTTACTTTCGACATGTTGTGAATTTCTTCAAGCGCCATCTTACGTTCAAGCTGTGGTTTATCTCGTATCAAGCGCTGTCACGAACTGCTTTGCATCGACTCCGTCCTTTGCACCATAGACCACAAAATTTAATGCACTTCAGCAACGAAGCATTCTCTCTCTCTCTCTCTCTCTCTCTCTCTCTCTCTCTCTCTCTCTCTCTCTCTCCAGTTATCTAGTAACAATGAATATAAAGTGACCCACTGATGCAAAAACACTACTATTTGCATAAAAGACTTTCCTCCATTCAACAATTAAATGATATTCTACGAAAAACCAAGAAATGACAATGAAGCGCGCAAAAAAAAACAATTTTAAGAAGTGCATAATTAATAAAGAGTATAAAAACAAAATGATAAAGAAGTGCACCTGAATATGCAAACCTTAAAAATATATAAATAAATACATTACAATAACATCATAATAACTATAAAACGCGATTAAGAATGAGTAGCTGATTCAGAAAATGGGAAGGACAACAAATTTCAGCTAATAATCTGACACAGGACAAAAATAAGTGAAAGAAATATATGGATCAAGACAAATAAAGAGAACTTACGAATAAAAAGGAAAAAGACAAGCGAGATAAAAGCACAAATGCATAAAAGCAGCGAATATAACCATCACGTAACCGGGTCAAAATAAGCTGGAGAGAGAGAGAGAGAGAGAGAGAGAGAGAGAGAGAGAGAGAGAGAGAGAGAGAGAGAGAGAGAGAGAGAGAGAGAGGTGACTGCAGCTGCCGTTGACATGGCATTGTCTATGGGCTAATGGGAGGCCTTTCATGGTACCAGGACTTTGCTTCCGAGAATGAAAAAGAAAAGAAGGGAAAGACATTTTTTTCAAGTTACGCGAAGAGAACGAAAAACTAGGAGGACGAGCAAAATGTTTAAAAACAAATCTTCATGTAGTTTTACACAGTCACTGCTCGTATGTGAAAAAGTGCTGCATGTTTCCAAGACAGTTCGATATCTTTACTGACGGAGTGGTGCGAGCAGTCAGAGAGATGACTTTATTTGTGGATGTAAGCTGTGAAATAGGATAATGAGTTGTAAATGGAGTGTGGCAGGGCTATGTCTGCATATGATACAATACTGCTTGGGGATAGTGAAAAGAAACTGCACAGGGCTAGAAAGAATCTGAAAGTGGCTGCAAGGCGAGGAAGTTGAAAGCAAATGTGAGCAAGAGTAAGGTTAAACGAATAAATGAAAACTAAGGTGAAGCAGTGAATGTTCATTTCACTGGCGGGAGATTTGAAGCGGTTGATTCGTATAGGTATTTAGGAGTAAATATGAGGGATGAATGTAGGATGAAAGTAAGAGGGAAATAGCAAGAAATGAGCAAAAGATGTGAAAGAGCCTGGGAGCGTCTATGGATGCAAACGTAGGAATGTATGACGGGATGGTTAAACCAACTCTCCATTATGGTAGTGAAGTGTGGGCACAAAACGTAAATAACAAAAGGGGGGGGATTGAAGGTTCTGAGATGAACAGTTTATGTACTATATGCGTTTTACAAATTGAAATGATAAGAAATGTGGAGCTACATAAAAGAAGTGCCAATAAGTTAAGCATGCGTGAAATAATGGATCAGTGTTTGAGATAGTTTGGTCATTTGGAAAGAAAGAAACATCAGAAGGTTTAGATATTGGAAAGGAAATGTCTTAATATCCAGGAAGCGGCCAAGGGTCATGAAGAGGCTGGGAATTTTCCTTACAGCCTGCTTAGCCACGATTCAACTGTTAAAATATGTATACGTGGCAGTGACCGTAGCATTGTTTATTCTCCACCTGTTAGGTTAAGTATATATATATTCATAAGCTTCATGGCACATGCTACGCTGCACTGGAACCGGGCACTGCCCGTCATGTCTCCCCTTCCCTCCCGATCCCCTACCTACATATATATATATATATATATATATATATATATATATATATATATATATATATATATATATATATATAGAGAGAGAGTAAGAGAGAGAGAGAGAGAGAGAGAGAGAGAGAGAGAGAGAGATAGAGAGAGAGAATACATATAAACATATATAATATATATATACTAGCCAACGTACCCGGCGTTGCACGGTAAAAACTCAAATCGTAGAACACACCCAAAACATTCAATGAAGATGATAAACTGGGAGAATTGCAGAGTTAGCTTCCTTTAAATACAGACTTCGACTAAACTTGGACTTCAATGGCATTGGGAATGTCACTATTCATCTCAGCGACCCCGAAAACTATGGATTCGACACTAATCTCGGTCATTTTTGACATTTTATTTTTCACCCCTTCTCACCTCCTGCTTCCTATCGGGGCTGAACTTGGACTTAAAGGGCATCGAGAGTGTCAGTACTCATCTCAGCGACCCCGAAAACTATGGATTGGACACTAATATCTATCGTTTACCGTTATTTTTACATGTCCCCCCTTCCCACCCCCACCCCCTTTGGTGTTAGTGATGTCTTACCCCCACAGTATTCTTTTCCAGATAGTAAGTCATATGAATACCAAGTTTGGTAGAAATTGCTCCATGCGTTTCAGAGTTATGCTGGAACATACACACACACATACACACATACATGCATCCATATATATATATATGTATGTATTTATATATATATATATATATATATATATATATATATATATATATATATACATATAGAACAGATAGATAGAAAAATAGATAGATAGATAGCTAGAAAGACGTGTGCGTGAAATAAAATATCCATAGACAGACAAACAATCCTCATTAAACTTACAGACATCAGCACCAGTATCAATTTAGAGAATGTCAAGCTTTTAGTAATGCGCAGCGTGACACAGTGGTGTGGTGCCTCAAGTGGATGTTTATTTTAGCAATCAAGAGCTCTGAGGCTTGTCGTATCACTGCCATTATCTCAGCCGATGTTGAAAATCTCATAAATAACACCTGTTTTTATTCTGTGGAGCAGCAGGAGCATGAAGTATTGTCAAATATTTAGAATTATATTACTGGCAACGGGATTTGAAAAGCTGGAGCTCGGTTAAACTGCCTGGTCAAATCTTTCTTTTACTCAGGTTCAGTGTTTCGCTAAAACTTTAAGTCCCTTTAGTACAGCGAAAAACTTCAACAGGAGCACAATTATTTGGACAGGCTACGCAAACATCTTAGAATCGTGGTCGACAATCCTATCACTTACTGCTAAAATCAAACATGATTCCAGAACGCCATAAACGTTTAAATATCTAGGACCACAGACTAAGATTAGGGTTTAAGTTGGCTCTGTACCAGAACGTGGCGTTGCTCTTCAGTCGATAATAGTGTAAATGAACTATATGTAAATGATCTTTTCAGTAAATCTGTCTTCTTTCTTCCGTACTATTGCGAGTCTGAGAAATCTCTAACCATTCCCACAATAAGCTGTAGGTCCCGTTGCTAGGTAACCAATTGGTTCTTAGCCACGTAAAATAAATCTAATCCTTCGGGCCACCCCTCACTAGGAGAGCTGTTAATCAGCTCAGTGGTCTGGTTAAACTAAGGTATGCTTAACTTTGCCGTCTTCAGAGAACAGTAAGATAATGATTCTAAAGCAAAATTGCTATACTAACAGCAGAATGTCAGACATCAGCAGCCAGATTCCAAGCCCGTCCCCAGGATTGACAGGTCTGACGCCTCTCCCGAAGAAGCAAAAACAACAGTCATATGTACCAACTTTCCCAAACATGAAATCATTCGCCCACTCAACAGTTTTCTTGACTTAATCTATGACGGCCTACTAACCATTTCCTTGTCTTTCAAGAGAATAAGCGTTTGAAATTACGAATGGAATGAATAGTTTCATCCGTTGTTACACCAACAGCTGTCATCTGTTTCCAATATTTACTTCCGCCCAAGGAAGGTTTTTCAATGGAAAGACTCCAGGTACCCTTTCACGTCACAGTACCCAGGACCAGTGACATTTTATATTGAGTTTTCTTTATTACTGAGTCATTATATGTTGATCAGCTTATTTATTTTATCAGCTACGTTTCAATCGACTTTCTTCTCCTACTGCCATGTTCTGTTTGAGGGAAGAAGAGTAACAACCGGTTTGCATGCAACCTCGTAATTACGGCTACTCTGCTTTATAACTAAAACCTACTTGGGAAAACTTAAACCCTTCTTCACTAACGAGCATTTCTCGATTAATAAACTGTGATTTTGTTAGGCTGAACAGCTAAATTAATAGACTCATTCTTTAAAACAAAAAAAAAAACATGGGTTGCCTCCACTTTACTGAGATTTATCGTCGTTCTTCCATACCCGAGTTCTGGCGCACGTTCTCTGTGACTTTTCACTCATCCGGGCAACTAATTCTACCAGTTCTAAAGAATTCCCTCTAGACCTCGAATTACTCATGGGAAAGTCTACGGCGCTCCTGCATATAATTGTGTATACAATAGAATTACATAACATTAACTGTTGAATTCTGATATTGTTCTCATGGCAGTATTGACAGACATTTTTTTTAACTAACTTGTATGAAGCACAGAATGAAATAATATGATGATAGAAAGACTTCTGATGTTAAACAAAAGAACATTTGTTCAGAGTGTTTGTTGAATCTAATTGGCTATACAATGATAACATTTATTCAAAGTTACTGACACCCTTGCTGTAGTTTCTTGGCCTGTTCTGTTCTTTGTATGCGGACAAAATTATTTGCGTGTTGATCTTTATTTACTGTTATTCATTTAATTTTTCCCCTTTCTTACTCCACTCTTAATATATGGCTATTCTACTCTCTGGGAATTTGCAATACAACATTTAGACTTGTTCCGTATAAAAGTGCGTTAATTTTTTATAATAATAATAATAATAATAATAATAATAATAATAATAATAATAATAATAATAATAATAATAATAATAATTTGATAGGTATCAAGACCTGAACATCGAAATAAGAAGGATATGGCACGTGCCAGTGGAAATTGTACCCATAATAATAGGAACACTAGGCACGATCCCAATATCCCAGAAAAGAAATCTGGGAAAACTAGATGCCGAAGTAGCTCCAGGACTCATGCAGGAGAGTGTGCTACTAGAAACAGCGCACATAGTGAGAAAAGTGACGGACTCCTAAGGAGGCAGGATGCAACCCGGAACCCCAAACTATAAAAACCACCTAGTCGAATAGGATGACTATAACAGAAAAAAAAAATTAATTAATAATAATAATAATAATAATAATAATAATAATAATAATAATAATAATAATAATAATAATAACTCACCAGAAAAATATTCTAAGAAACAACTAAAAACAAAAAATATATTTCATTTTAGAAAAATCTGCAAAAATCACCAATTTAAAATCACCAATGTACACTACGTACTAAAACTGATTACTTAGACCAATACCCAGCACCGATGTGTGGTACCATAAAACTCAAATATATGCCTAACCTAAAAACCCTTTCTATGCAACTATTCATCGAAAAAGTGTTTACTTTAATTTAAAAAAAAACGTTAAAAATACATTCGAAGCAGCTTTTCTTTTATAAGCTACTGAAAAATTACCACCTAAGGCCGCTTGAAGAGTAGGTACTATTATTCATAAGGCTTCCTTTATCTCCAGAGATAGTTGTATTAGCGTCAGATGCTTCAGATTTCTTGTACGACTCTTAGCATTGCTAGAACACTGTTCTCCAGGCAGGATGAGAACACCATCTTTAAATCTTTATCCTCCAGACTAGATTGCTCCAAAACGAAAACCATGCTCCTGAGAACATCGCCAACAGGCCTCCAGTCTGGCAGGCCATCTTCCCCGAGGTCTAGTCCAACAGGGAACTTCCATTAGCACCCTTAGCGACCGGCCGCCCAGA
The DNA here is from genome assembly GCF_040412425.1 of Macrobrachium rosenbergii. NCBI lineage: Eukaryota > Metazoa > Arthropoda > Malacostraca > Decapoda > Palaemonidae > Macrobrachium > Macrobrachium rosenbergii. The sequence continues at coordinate 18,602,327 of NC_089744.1, forward strand.
TCTTGTAAGACCTGCACACGCTTTACACAGCAGCAACAGCCACAGTTTATCGAGGTAACGCGTTGCCAAGCTGCCAAGCAGAAGGCGACTTTCATTCCTGTCGCAGCTGAAGCGGGGAACGGCCTGTAATACTAATTCTGAGCTACGCACACACAATTGCTTAAGTTTCCTGGC
>NC_089744.1:18607500-18632500 GCF_040412425.1 Macrobrachium rosenbergii
CAACATCCTTCAGGATTTATTAGAAAGATAAAATCCTAAAATTTGCTTGAAGGCGTATAGCTGAAAGGCAGGTGGAAGTGTGAAGAGCGCTTCAACCCAAATTTATTGTAGTTTTGGCGAGATCCTCTGGATGAGCCATATTTGGCTATAGAAGAGAAAGTTAGGTGAAGATTTACCAAGTTTGGAAGCCCAATGGTACAAAGATCTGGCGAAGGCTGGCGGGAAATCTGCCTCTGGACATTGCACGACGACCAAAGAAGGATTTATTTGACTAAGAGGAACCCGAAATAGTCCTACGTATTACATTCCTTGACTGCAGAAGCGCGAGTTAGAATGAAGCGTTTACGTGGAAATGAGAACACACTCTCTCTCTCTCTCTCTCTCTCTCTCTCTCTCTCTCTCTCTCTCTCTCTCTTTCTCTCTCTCTCTCTCTCTCACTTTTGAATCCAGTAAGGCACGGCGCTTACGAATGTATAGGGGGTATATCTTAGTTTAACCAGACCACTGAGCTGATTAACAGCTCTCCTAGGGCTAGTCCGAAGGATTAGTTTTATTTTTACGTGGCTAAGAACCAATTGGTTACCTAACCACATTATAGCGAGAAATGAATTTCTATCACCAGAAACAAATTCCTCTAGTTCTTCACTGGCCGGTCGGGGATTCGAACTCGCGACCAACAGAATGGTAGCTGAGAACGGAGCCCGCTACACTAAGCATCTAAGACTCACCATTTCCCTCATGTTCGGTCCGCAACTACTACTCCTCCTCCTCCTCCTCCTCCTCCTCCTCCTCCTCCTCATCATCATCATCATCATCATCATTATTATTATTGGTAATAGCGCAAACAGTAGCACCATCAAGAATAACACTATTAGCATATGAATATCGTTATCATCGTTCAAGGTCAATTCATCATTATGCAAGAACATTTTTCGTTATTTATGCTGTTTCGCGCCATTTTATTACATTTTATCGTAAGCCACAACATTCACAAAGCTAATCTCAGGTTATGATTGACACTAAGTTCAACGTCCTGCCCCTGGTGCAATTTAGATTCAATTTATTTTATATTTATAAATTTTACCTTTAACTGACTCTAAATTCTTGACTTTACAAGCACGGTGACTGAAAGTGATTTTCTATTAAAACTGAGATTACATTTTACTGGCTCCGAATATGTAGTTTTAACATTATCTTGAAATTCTATACAAAAACCGAATAAAAACAAAGCTTTAAATATAATTGTAGAAGCCGGCGGGATTCTCCCAAAAACAGTTCTGTTTTTTCAGCATAATTCTATGGCGTTGACAGACATCGCTCTTCCCTTTAGAAGATCAAATACAGAATCTACGTCTAGGATTAATGGGGTAAATTATATATCCTCCTCAGAGGCGTTCTCCCTGAGTGCAGCCATAGAGTCAGCTCTTTTAGAAATAAATAAATATATATATATATATATATATATATATATATATATATATATATATATATATATATATATATATATATATATAATATATATATATTATATATTATAATATATATAAAATATATATATATATATATATATATATATATATATATATATTATATATATATTACATATATATATACATACATACATACATATATATCTCGTATCATTGCTCATAGGACCGACATTCACATAATTTACATAAAATTCTGTTCATCTCGTCCTTCATTACCTCAGGGTCTTACCAATATTTGAAGATGAAAAAACTTGAAATTTCTAGCCTTAAGATAAGTTTAGCCTTGAAAGGCTGGAATTTCTAAGCCTTTTAAGGCTCAGACGAGGTTTTGCTCAGGAGGACGACATAATTAAAAAAAAACTGGAGCTTCATTATGGAATCATGAGTCGAAAGAGAGACATTCACAACTGATAAAGAGGAAAAAGTATATTCTCAAGGAACGCGGGAATTTCAAAACACGGAGAGGTTTAGAAACAGAAAAGGTTGTGTTTTTTGGAAGGGAAATCTTGTGGAAAATATAAATTAAGATGTTCTTGTAAGTATAAAAATCAAAGTATTAGACAGTATCAGCTTCTAATTCGGTGAACGATTTTCAAAAATAAATTGCTCCCAACACTGTTGTCTGAGGGGAAAAAAAGAGGAAAAAATGGAAAACAATATATGATCAAGACATTCAAGCCAACAGCCTTCAGAACCCTCAGAGGTCGGCATCACATTCCAGGGATCTGGAGAATGAAACAAATGAAAGCAGCTTCTATTTTGGACACCTGAAGAAAAACATATGAATAACAAAGTGTCAATCGATTAAAATAAAAATAAAAAAAAACTCGAACTAAAACCCATTAGCCAAGCTTTTTCCAACAACTTCCCGGTGATGAGGAATTCCGAACCAAAAAAAAAGAAAAATTAACAAAAAAGGCCCAGTTCCTGATGCACATCCGGTACAGCCCAGATTACAACAGAGACCGCCAGTTAAGACCTATAAATATTGTCTCGTTTGAGAGCTGGGAGCGCCGCGCTGGTCGACCATCTCCCCGAGCACTGCCTACACTTTCTAAATTAAGGTTCCGTTCGTCTGGCATTCACTCCCGGAACTGTAGCTGCGTGGAGCCCCTGGATTAATCACAAGTCGTCGGCCTATCATTCGAAAATGGGCGTACTCTGTATGCTCAAGCTTCTTCGCCTTTTCTGGTTGTTGGAAGTAGCTAAAAGGCATTAGCCATAAATTGCTACTGGAACCACGTATCAATTGAATGGCTGATCCACGAACTTAAAAATAACGGTCGTGGAGTCACAATTTTGTGGGTCGTCGGCACCAAAATAAATTATTTGCTGATACCGGGCAAATAAAACCTTGATAAAGTTTTGCACCTCATAAGAGATCTCATAAAAGACTTCAAATTTAATACTATCAGTGATAAGAAGTCCAACTTGAAACTCGGGGATTATATCTTATGAAAACGACCAGATTGTTCTTCAACATTCTGAAAAATCCGGCTGGATTCATAAACAACCTCTTTTCCGAGAACCCTGGATAGAAGGCAATTACAGTCCTCATCCCGCCACTTGAGAGAGAGAGAGAGAGAGAGAGAGAGAGAGAGAGAGAGAGAAATTAAATGCCTGAGCGTAAAATCCATAAGTTTTACATTAAGCAATCCACAATTAATGAGCAAATTATCTTGTTAAAAACAGGTTTTCAGAATTACAGAAAAGTCTTTGCACATATGGCAACCAATCTACTCTTTTAACCTTTCATATAGAAAAACCTATGATGTAAATATATATATATATATATATATATATATATATATATATATATATATATATATATATATATATATATATATATAAAACAGAACAATATACCAACTTCATGACGTAGACGCGTAAACGGAATGTAGGAATGACGCAATATGACCCTCGCGTAAACGGCATATGGGAATGACGCAATATGACCCTCGCGTAAACGGCATATGGGAATGACGCAATATGACCCTCGCGTAAACGGCATATGGGAATGACGCAATATGACCCTCGCGTAAACGGCATATGGGAATGACGCAATATGACCCTCGTGTAAACGGCATATGGGAATGACGCAATATGACCCTCGCGTAAACGGCATATGGGAATGACGCAATATGACCCTCGCGTAAACGGAATATGGGAATGGCGCAATATGACCCCTCGCGTAAACGGAATATGGGAATGACGCAATATGACCCTCGCGTAAACGGAATATGGGAATGACGCAATATGACCCTGGCGTAAACGGAATGTGGGAATGACGCAATATGACCCTCGCGTAAACGGCATATGGGAATGACGCAATATGACCCTCGCGTAAACGGCATATGGGAATGACGCAATATGACCCTCGCGTAAACGGCATATGGGAATGACGCAATATGACCCTCGCGTAAACGGAATATGGGAATGGCGCAATATGACCTCTCGCATAAACGGAATATGGGAATGACGCAACATGACCCTCGCGCAAACGGAATATGGGAATGACGCAATATGACCCTGGCGGAAACGGAATGTGGGAATGACGCAATATGACCCTCGCGTAAACGAAACATGGGAATGACGCAATATGACCCTCGCGTGAACGGAATATGGGAATGATGCAATATGACCCTCGTGTAAACGAAACATTGGAATGACGCAATATGACCCTCGCGTAAACGGAATATGGGAACGACGCAATATGACCCCCAAAGCCGAAGAAAAGTTAAACTGACAGTTTTTAACGTGGGCCTAATAAATACACTCTTTTCACCAAAGACTAGTAAGCTCTGCTCATGATACCCCTCGTGAGGACGACTGATTTGATTATTTTTTCAGCGTGCCAGACGCGACGTTCTTGCTTCATGTTAAAACTGTAAACTGCATGAGGCTTTCTCGAGCGTTACAAGATATGGTGTGTGTGTGTGTGTGTGTGTTTGTGTAAGTGTGTGTTGGTATATGGTATGGAGGCAATGAGAGAGAGAGAGTGTGTGTGATAAACGAGCGCACACATCCTGAATAGACTACTGGTCAGTATGCTATGCAGGAGCAAGGTTATGAGCCTGTACTCTCATACAGATGTTCAAAGTTATTTGCACGGAGAGGGACAGAAACGAATAGACATAGAGGACGTAAATGAAGTGGTTATTACTCTACACAGCCATTATGTACCAAGGGCGCTAAGCCTGTAAAAATAAGAAGAAATAATGCAGAATAATAATCAAGTTTTATATATATACACACATTCATATATGTATATGTATGTATGTATGTATGTATGTATGTATGTATGTATGTATGTATGTATGTATAAACACATATATATATATATGTGTGTGTGTGTGTGTGTGTAGAATCTCCTGGTCACTTTTTACCAGATAAATATGTAATTGTAATAGCCACAACACCCTCCTAACTTCTCGAATTCTTCGCGCTTTTTTGGATACGCTTGAGATCCCAGTGCAAGATTTTTTGAAGCGATTATGATGTCCGGTAGCGGGAAACGAACCTGCGTCACCATAATCACGACGAGGTCAGGTCGGCAACGTGACCTCGTCGTGATTATGGTGGCGGGGGTTCGTTTTCGTTTCAAATATCTTGCAATTGGATCTCAAGGCTTTGTAGTGATAAGCGTATTCAAAAGAGCAAATAATTTCCATAAGTTAAAGGTTATTTGGCAATTGGATCTCAATATATATATATATATATATATATAATATATATATCCAAATAGCAAATATATATATATAAGTTATATATATATATATATATATATATATATATTAATTTATATAACACATATATATAACCCTGTCTGTGAACTTTTGCAATATACCTTCCCAGAAAATATATATAATATATATATATATATATATATATATATATATATATATATATATATATATATATATATATATATATATTTATATAAGTACATATATAGTAACCCTGTCTGTGAACTTTTGCAATATACCTTCCCAGAAAATATATATATATATATATATATATATATATATATATATATATATATATATATATATATATATATATATATATATATATATATATATAGACAACCATGAAAGAGAGACTCATTGCTGATACATATATATATATATATATATATATATATATATATATATATATATATAGACTTATTATATATATATATATATATATATATATATATATATATAATATATATATATATATATATATATACAGTATATATAATATATATATATATATATATATAATATATATATATATATATGTACAGTATATATACGAATAAACAAGGCATTCTGGGAAGATATACTGCGAAATATCACAGAGATAAGGGGGATTACTAAAGAAAGCGCAGTGTGTAGATCAAGTATTTATCACGAAATGGCAACAGGAGAACTTGGAGAACATGGGGGAAAAGCTCTATGTGGTATACATGGACCTACAAAAACTAGACCCAGAATTCGCAGAGATGCTCTAACTGACCAACTTTCTGCAACCTGGCGCCGTAATGGATACCTAGTGAGGAAGATCATTCTCTGAGCGATGAGAAGTTTCCATGACGAAGGCAACGCTAATATTAGAGTATACAAGGACGAGAGAGACTGACTCGGTACAAAAGTGGATCTGTAACAAGGCTATTTTAAGTCTTCGTGCATGGAGAGACGCTGAAAGTCAGACAAGGGATATTAAAAGGGGTACAACGTTACGAAATCGGAAAATGGGTCGTTAATATTAGCGTGGCATGGCAGATGTTTGCAGCTGACAGTGTTAGTGGAGGTTATTGATGAGAACCAAGTTTTATGATACTGTCTGCAAGAGGGGAAAGTTGGAAGTGAATAAGCAAGAGCAAAGTTATGAGATGCATTGAAATCGTGCAGATGGAGCATCATGGAAGCAACTGATTCGTAAATGCATTTGGGAGTAAATGTTACGGATGATGTTATAATGAGAGAGGCGACTCAGTGAAGAAAATGAAGATAGCTGGGTCTATGTAAGATACTGAAGAGACGACGGGTGACTACGGAAAGCAAAGTTTAAATGGTAGTTTATGAAGTGAAATAGGAACAAATGTAAGTGAAGGGAAAATGTTTGAAGTAGATGATGTGAATTGTTTATATAATGTATATGCAGAGTAAGAATTTAAAGGGGGGAGAGCTACGGAGACCAGTACAAGTTAGTAAAAACATCGGATAATTCAAATCACTAGGAAGAATAAAGCGAAATAAACCTAAAAAGCGCTGCACAAATGGAGAGAAAGAGGTACTTGAAAGAGACGCCACTAACAACCACGACTGAGGGTGTGAATCCTAGACCGAGATGAGTTGCGCACTTGTGTAGGGAGTTCTACCCACTGCTAATGAGCCTTCTGTGCACGTACATGAATGTTACAGTCAACACTGCCTTGTGGTCTCTCTACATCCAACCAATGTTACGAGCAACCGTTTCTCATAACAGACGAAACAGTTTGGTTTTAATGTCCTTAAAATCTTTACTTGGAAAACACGGACACACGTTCCACTATCTAGACAATTCTGAAAACCCGACATCTTTTATTTTAATTACGAATGCTATTCTATTTAACGGGATATAGCCAGTCTCAAAAAACTGAAAATAAATTTGTATAAAATGCCTATTCACCAAGTACATATAATAATTGCGAAATGGTCTCTGGGAAATAACTTTGAAAATGTTACTGTAAACTTGTTCAAAAGCCATTAATTGGCAGCGCTCAGCATGCGAGATAAACTCTTACCAGGAAAATGAACTTCATAAAACATATTTCCAAATATTTTTTAACCGCTCTATAGACATCATGAAAAATAAAAAATAACACAGTTTATACGAAGTACAGATCTGTACATATTTTCATCATATACACTGCATTGTATTTTTTTCCATGAACAATGTTAATTGTATGAGATCAAATTCACTGTCAAGATATATATATATATATATATATATATATATATATATATATATATATATATATATCAAGATATATATATATATATATATATATATATATATATAATATACACATATTAATCTCATCCAGAGATTTCCTATATGACAAACAATTAACATTGTTTATAGAAGAAAAATACAATGCAATGCTTTTCCGCGGGAATGTCTATTTGATGTGGCACTTCCAAAGGAATTGAAATGAACAATCGAAAATTTGACATATTCATTCAGAGAGAGAGAGAGAGAGAGAGAGAGAGAGAGAGAGAGAGAGAGAGAGAGAGAGAGAGAGAACTAATCAAAATTCAGTTAATTGCCTTTTTGGAAAGGAGCTTAGTTAATATGGTATTTGGATTTTGGAAAATAACAATCAGAAAATTTTATTTTCAGGCGCGAGCGGTTTCGGACACCATACTCCAGCGTTAATGATAAAGGAAATAGAAGAAGAAGAAGAGGAAGAAGAAGAAGAAGAATTATGAATAATAAAATTATGCTGAATGAAATGTAATATATATATATATAATATATATATATATATATATATATATATATATATATATATATATATATATATACATTAAGCCAAATACTGTATATATATATATATATATATATATATATATATATATATTTATATATATATATATATATATATATATATATATATATATATATATATATATATATATATATATATATATATATATATATATATATATATATATTAAGAAGTAATAGACTTATGTTCATGTTAGCTTTGTGTTTATGAGTTTTTACATATACATACATACATACATACATACATACATACATACATACATACATACGTACACACACGTTTTATGTTGAACGTTGGTATAACTTTGGTTTCCCGCAGCCGCCGGGATGTGGAATTTTCCTCCTACCTCTGCTTTCCTAAGCTGTTATAACCTCTCATCCGGTAAGAGTAAGTCCCGCAACTTTTTTTTTTATATCTACGTCTCGCCTTTTTTTTTCGGGCATATACATATACACAGTCTAGCCTATATCTACCGGTGAATCAGAATATTAATAAGCATATTTTTTTAATACGAAGCCAATTCACGGTTAGCCCAGTGCCTCTAAGTAACCCATGGCCGGAAAAAAGGCGAGACGTAAATATATATATAAAAAAAAGTTTCCGGACTCACTCTTACCGGGTGAAAGGTTATAACAGTTTAGGAAAGCAGAGGTAGGAGGAAAATTCCACATCCTGGCGGGTGCGGGGAACCAAAGTTATACCAACGTTCAACATAAAACGTTAGTCGTACCCTCGGCGCCATTCCAACAAAAAATAATTCCTATCCCTGAGCGCAATTCAATCTCCGTTAGAAAAGCAAATAGGAACTGAAGACGCAAAACAAAAGACTCACGAGACACTGAAGCATTTAAAGCATCAAACATTTAAAAAGAAATGAAAACGAGGCCAACAAAGGGAAAATTAATTGTGGGATGAGACATCACTTTTTTCCCTTCGGGGGAATTTCATTTTCCATCAATGGCGCGCTCTTTCCCTGTGAGCTTTTACCCGCTTTTCATTCTTTTTCTCTCTCTTTTTTTTTGCCGTTTTCGTTTGCCTTTCGGGCGTTAAAAATAGTCTGTGGGGGTTACAAAATCCTATACTGTTCTTTTTTGGAAAAAGTCGAATTTCACAAAATTGCTGGGTTGCATACCTTCTTCTTCTTCCATAGTTATTTCGTTTATTTGACTTTCCGAGAGTCAAAATAAACATCTAATTTCTTATTTAGTTATTAATATTTGATAAAATTATTTTGAAATTCAAAGCTGCCGCTCAACTGTCCCTTTTGTCACCAACTTTGGAATTGTCTTTGGTAGTTTTTAAAAGTCAAAATCATTCTGAATAGCATGATTCTACTGTATGTTGTTATTCATGAGAAACGTCATTTCATGGTTAAAGTTGAAATCTACATGTTTCTCTTTTCTTTTCTTTTTTTTCTTTTTCTTCTGATGTTATCTTTTGAAAATGGAAAAAGTCCTAACAGAGCAGAATAAAACATTAATTTGCCTCTAAGTTGAATTCTGGCCTGTTCATCTTTATTTATGACCGGCGAATTGCTTAAAAGAAACAGTATGGTAATGAAAACAATAATGGTGAGTACATGAGAGTAAAGAAATTTGACAACAGACTCAACACGATACGAAGTAAATAATAATGAATAAAATATCAAGGGCAGAGGTCAAGAGAGAGAGAGAGAGAGAGAGAGAGAGAGAGAGAGAGAGAGAGAGAGAGAGAGAGAGAGAGAGAGAGAATACATACATGGCCAAGACAAAGACAGACCAGAGAGAGAGAGAGAGAGAGAGAGAGAGAGAGAGACATGGCCAAGACAAAGACAGAGAGAGAGAGAGAGAGAGAGAGAGAGAGAGAGAAATAACATGGTCAAGACACAAAGACAGACCAGAGGCCAGAGAGAGAGAGAGAGAGAGAGAGAGAGAGAGAGAGAGAGAGAGAGAGAAATACATGGCCAAGACAAAGACAGACCAAGACAGACCAGAGAGAGAGAGAGAGAGAGAGAGAGACAAAGACAGACCAGAGAGAGAGAAATAACATGGTCAAGACAAAGACAGACCAGAGAGAGAGAGAGAGAGAGAGAGAGAGAGAGAGAGAGAGAGAGAGAGAGAGAGAGAGAGAGAGAGAGAGAGAGATTAAACTTTGAGTAAAAGAGAGAGAGACATATAGACATGACATGGAGAGGAAAATACATGGCCAAGACCAGCACGAAAGCACAGAGAGAGAGAGAGAGAGAGAGAGAGAGAGAGAGAGAGAGAGAGAGAGAGATGACACTACTGCAGGTTGTACAGTCACGTGTTAAGCGACCACTTGACAAGTGTGACCAGGAACTCCATCCAGGAATCATTAAACACATCCGTAACTGAATCCGTTGTCTAACAATTTCTCAGCTCAGTCCCCTAACGCTTTCAACCCTTGTATTTCAGAGGGAATATTCCTGGAGGAGAAAATGCCTCGTAATTCGACCTGGGAAATCTTCGGACGATATTTGTTTACATTTCTGTCCGGCCTGAGGCGGCGGAGTCGCAGAATTGAGGTAAAACTGACTGCAGGAAGGTTCCTATATTTTGCTCTTAGTTTTCTGTTAAAGAAAATTATTGAGATGACTATTTGTCTGTCTGTCCGCCCTCAGATCTTAAAAACTAGCAAGGCTAGAGGGCTGCAAATTGGTATGTTGATCATCCACGCTCCAATCATCAAACATACCAAATTGCAGCCCTCTAGCCTCAGTAGTTTTTATTCTACCCAAGGTTAAAGTTAACCATGATCGTCCATCTGACACAACTATCATGCACCGTGGCTGAGAGTTTCATACAGCATGATCGTGCGTCTGACACCACTATCATGAACCGTGGCTGTACATACCCATACACAAATACACATGCATCCACACATACACAAATACACAACACACAAACACATACATTTATATTCACACACATATACATACATACATACATGCATGCATGTATGTATATACAATATGTATGTATGTATGTATGTATGTATATACATACATACATACATATAAAGGGAATCAACACTACAAAACCAAAGAGTAATGAAGTGGTATGGCACCCATAAAAATACAACAGAGTATTGATTACAAGAGTACAAGCAGTTGCATTATACGCATAAAAATATTAATTCTGATATTTTTCTAACAACTGAAGAGAACACTTGAATGAAGTTCTCATCGATCTCCCTTTGTTAAATCTATTTTTCATATGGACTTCCTCTTTTGCTCACACAACGAGGTTGCATAAACGCACACGTGATTTAATACTTGACGGAATATCATTATGACTGTTACTATCAGATAGTCAGCGCGGAAATAGAGAATAAAGTCCTGAACAACTTACTCATCTCGGTATGTTTAAATCTAGACAGGGATTTTTCGAGTCTGCTCAGTTTTCTGTAGAGATCTTAACATATCAAGACAACACTATTATAGATTTTACTCCTCGTCATTATTTATATTTTTTTATATTATCTGATTTGACACAGCAAAAAAGTGGTGCTTTGTCAATCTCAAGAACTAGATAATAACATAAGCACACAAAAAGACAACAAAATAACAACTAAACTGAAGAAAAAAATATATATATTACAGCCGCTGCCTTCATGAAATGCACTTTACTTGTCGCATAAATTCATTCCAGACGTAAAATTCTATGACAAGAAAATTACCGACAGGTCACCTTTTTTTTATCAAACCTTCAACAAGTAAATTACACAGGTCCTTATAACAGCATCTGGCCCTCAACAGTCAAAAAATAACAAAAATCCTTAAAGTGGATGTTATCTTTGACAGAGACTAATGGCAGCCAAGGAATGTTGGCCAGGGTGCGCCTTAAACGAAACAGGAGAAATTGCCTCACTTATTGAAGGACAATTAATTCTCTTTCTCTCTCTCTCTCTCTCTCTCTATATATATATATATATATATATATATATATATATATATATATATATATATATATATATATATATATATATATATATATATATATATATATATAATATTACATACACACATACATGCACAGACCTACATTTTGCCTTTATATGCCTATAATTCATAATTGGAGAACTAAACACAGGATGAATCTTCCATGAAGAAATATTCTAGGGGATTACTTGCTTTATATAGTTACAAAGAAGGTTCATTCCAGCGCGGCATACGGTACCAAAAACGCCTCAATACGCTGGAGCCACTCATGAGAGAGGTGGCTGATTCTCTTTCCGTGTATCTGTTTGCGCGTGAAGTGGATGCAAGTCTGTGGAAGTTTGCTACACAATGGTGTTCCAGCCTATGGAGGTTTGCTACACAGGGGTGTTCCAGCCTATGGAGGTTTGCTACACAGGGGTGTTCCAGCCTATGGAGGTTTGTTACACAAGGGTGTCCCAGCCTATGGCAGTTTGCTGCACAAGGGTGTTCCAGCCTATGGCAGTGTGCTGCACAAGTGTGTTCCAGCCTATGGAAGTTTGCTACACAGGGGTGTTCCAGCCTATGGAAGTTTGCTACACAGGGGTGTTCCAGCCTATGGAAGTTTGTTACGCAAGGGTGTTCCAGCCTATGGAAATGTGCTGCACAAGGGTGTTCCAGCCTATGGAAGTTTGCTACACAAGGATGTTCCAGCCTATGGAAGTTTCCCGCACAAGGGTGTTCCAGCCTATGGAAGTTTGCTACAGAGGAGTGTTGCAGTCTGTGGAAGTGTGCTGCACAAGGGTGTTCCAGCCTATGGAAGTTGCTAAACAAGGATGTTCCAGCCTATGGAAGTTTGCTGCACAAGGGTGTTCCAGCCTATGGAAGTTTGCTACACAAGGGTGTTCCAGTCTATGGAAGTTTGCTACACAAGGGTGTTCCAGTCTATGGAAGTTTGCTACACAAGGGTGTTCCAGCCTACGGAAGCTTGCAACACAGCATAGAGTAATCATTCAAAGATGAATGCTGAAAGTGACTGCTGTCATATTTGTCAGCGAGACCATCCCATCTTAGGACAAACCTTAATTTCTTTCCATGTTACATTATTTATACGGCCATTAGAAGTCTCTACGTTGTCTCTAGGGGTGGCACAATATTTGTGGTTTATAAAACTGCTCACGGAGAAAAACAAATGTCTCCTAAGGGAAAAAATATCCCAGAAGTTCAAAGGTAAAAACTATAGGGTGACCTTGAATACAAAGTGCATCGTTTGACCTCGGTTTCTTGCAATGCACTGCTCTCACAAGAGCTTCGCCCGACGCAGCAAAAAGGATCAATTTTATAATTAGGTAAGTACGGCATACTGTATATTTAATACACATTATACGAGAGAGAGAGAGAGAGATTTATAATTAGTTAAGTACGGCATATATTTAATACACATTATACGACAGAGAGAGAGAGAGAGAGAGAGAGAGAGAGAGAGAGAGAGAGAGAGAGAGAGAGAGAGAGGGGAATTGTAGTCAAGCGAGGGATCACGCGTAATAAAAACATATTATGTAAATTGCTTTAAAACCTTAATAATCTGCTATCACAAACAATACAAAATATATATATATATATATATATATATATATATATATATATATATATATATGTGTGTGTGTGTGTGTGTGTGTGTGTGTGTGTGTGTGTGTATGCATGTACATATATGATTTTTATCACGTCAGCGTGAGCTGCAAATGTCGTTTAATATCCAATTGAGTGTGTGTGATATATATATATATATATATATATATATATATATATATATATATATATATATATATATATATATATATATATATATATATATATATATATATAATATAGACACACTCTCTTAAGATGTGTTTTTATATATTTCCAAGTCCTAATTACCCACAGATCTGAGACGCTTCAGAGTTTCAAATAATTTGCCGAGCCAGTTAAAGTCGTTTTGATAAAATCGAAGTTTGTATTAAACTACCAGCAATGAGAAGTCACAGCTCTGATATAAAACGGGACGGAGACAAGGCTATGTTATGTCTCCATGACTCTTCAATATCTTTATGAATGAAATACATCGTAAGTCAAGCAAGGGACCGGATATATAAACACAAAGCTTTAAGATGATACTAAGGCTTGTGAATGAATGCGGTGTTCACAGAAGATGCAGTACTGATTGATTATAGTCGACTGAATTGAACATACAATGCAGGCCAAAGGCCAAGCACTGGGACCTATAAGGTCATTCAGCGCTGAAACGGAAATGAGGAGAGTGTGGAAAGTAAGATGGAAGAAACAGAATATAAAAAGAGGGACAGCAACAGGAATGAAAGGGGTTGCAGCTATGGGCCGAAGGCACGCTGCAAAGAACCTTAAGTTAGTGCCTACAGTGCACCGCATGAGGCGCACTGACGGCGAGAACCCCCTGCGAAATTGATTACAGTCAAGAGAGACCGCAAAGACCAAAGAAAGAGCCGGAGTACGAGTACTGTTTCTGAGAAAACAGAGCTGAAAGCTAATGTAAACAGAGAAAGGTTACGACAATAAATTCAGACCAGTGAATACAGAGGTAAGTCACTGGGTAATGTAGGTGAACCAAACGAGGCAGCCGAGAGTACGCAACAAATGGACAGGAAAAGGGGAGTGCTTGTGAAGGGCCAAGTTTGGACTCTTGACGAAACTGAAGTGTGCGTTTTAAAAGCAAATAAAAAACAAAGGTGCGCCGAAGTTTCTTCGGCGCATTCGAGTTTTCTGTACAGCATATAACGAAGGCCATCGAAAACTAATCTATCTTTCGGTGATCTCGGCATAATGCTGTATGAGCCGCGGCCCACGAAACTCAGCCGGCCGTGGTGGCCTGTGTTGTTGCGTTGCCAAACGCACGATCATGGCTAACTTTAACCTTAAATAGAATAAAAGCTACTAAGGCTAGAGGGCTGCAATTTGGTATGTTTGATGAATGGAGGGTGGATAATCAACATACCAATTTGCAGCCCTCTAGCCTCAGTGGTTTTTAAGATCTGAGGGCGGACAGACAAATGGCCATCTCAATAGTTTTCTTTTACAGAAAGCTAAAAAGTCGAAGCTGTTGAGATGAACTGCGCGATGCGTAGTGTGTGTGTGTGGAGTGCGAATGATTGACAGAGTGGGTAATGTTGAGAAATAAAAGAACTGATAAACAGTCAGCGTAGGCGAAAAGGTAGAAGAATAACGTCAATGAAATCCAATGTAGTTACGCAGTAGGGTTAGAGCAACCATGCCCGGCATGGCCTCTTTGTTATGTGAAATGAAAGTTACTTCATACAAAAAAAAAATTAAAACCAGACATCCAATATATATCCGAATCTTTATTATTTACCTGTAATATACAAACTTGTCAATTGCTTCAATTAAAGTTGATATGAATAAATAACACGGGTGAAAGGTTTTTGCCTGAGTTTCAGCGTTCGTGATTCTCTCTCTCTCTCTCTCTCTCTCTCTCTCTCTCTCTCTCTCTCTCTCTCTCTCTCTTTTACGCACACATATACAGGAATAGTCATCAAAAAAAAGCACCCGGACGATTTTACGTAACTGCAAACGGGTGACTTGGAACCAAAATAACAAGAATCGTGGGATATAGAACTGTCAAAATATCAGACGAAATCTCCTTAAATCTCAATCCGTGAGGTGTGACTGAGCACATCCAGAAGAGTTTGAAAATGTTGCCTTGTCGGTTTTTTTTTTTTTTTTTTTTTTTTTTTTTTTTTAAGATAGCTCGTGTCTATTTAGTGATGAAAATGGCGTACCTTTCAAGGAAGGGGGATTATACAGAGTAACCACTCTGGTGTATTAGAGAGATGAAAAATTCTGCTGTGATTACAAAACTTCCCATCAAATGCGATTTACTCCAACTTCTTTACACTTCTGCATTACGTGATTTCTTCAGAAATATGTTTTACGATCCAGAGCAAAGCAATAAATCAGGCCTTGCGTAACAGATATAGATCACAATTAATACATAACTACATACATACATACATACATACATACATACATACAGTACATACATACACATATATACATACACAAATATATATATATATATATATATATATATATATATATATATATATATATATATGTATATATATATATATATGAATCTGTATGTATATGTGAGAGAGAGAGAGAGAGAGAGAGAGAGAGAGAGAGAGAGAGAGAGAGATGCACGATATCAACATCTGGAATATATGTGTAAGAATAAACACCCATTCATCGAAAAATAAAAATGAAAGTATATCGGTTACGAAATGACAACCTCAGTTTTAAATGCAATTTTGTATCTGTATCATAATTGGCTTCAATAATATTAATAAATATTTTCTCCATGTGCAGCTTCCACAGCCCACGTCACTCTAAGAGTTCGGACGATAGTATACGTGTATTCCCGGCCGTAGCCAGCTCCACCCACCTCTAGCTCCTAAAATGTGCTACATAAAAATGTCTGGGCCCGAGTTTCGGGTGGAATGGAATATAAAACTTAGGTCACAAACCAAGCGCTGGGGAAATTGAGAGCAAAAGGTTTTAAAGGTATAACAGGAGGTAAGCCTTGCAGTTGCAGTATGAAAAAACTGTCAGGAGAGGGTGGAAAGTAAGCTGGAAGATAGAGAACATAAACGGAGGTACAGTAAAATGAATGAAAGGGGTTGCAGCTAGGGGCCGAGAGGACGTTGCAAAGAACCTTTAAGTAATGCCTACAGTGTACCGCATGAGGTACACTGACGGCACTACCCCTCTAGGAGAGTTTCGGGAGGGGACGCAACGAAATTTTGGGGGTGTACGATAGTCTACGGGAATTCCCCGCCGGAGACAGACTGCCGTCATGAAAATGCCTTGGGCTGGACAGTCCGGTAGTTTGTTACCCGGCTCTGTCCGACAGTACCGCCATTATTTTACAGTATGGATTCATTGCCAATAAGAATGATTGAATGATGCATCCCCCTCGGTGAGTGAAAAATAAAAGTGTAAAACAAATGGATAATTTTCGTGGAAATGATGTAAGGGTTTTTTGTCCTCCCTCTCTCCCCATTTAATACCATTTTTCACAACTTTACATGTCAGTGTAAAGCGTAAAACAGTCAGACAGCGGAATCTCCAATGAAATATTTCCTCTCTCTCTCTCTCTCTCTCTCTCTCTCTCTCTCTCTCTCTCTCTCTCTCTCTCTCTCTCTCTATTCAGCCAGCAAGTACCTTCTCCACAAACGCAGTCAGTCAAGAAATTGCTACTAAATTCCTTGGAGGGTCGTCAAAAAATGAATGGGTCTGCCCCTTCCAATTCTTCTTGATCTAAAAGTCTCTCTACTCCTTTCCAATGCATCTCCCTCTCACTTAACCGGTGACTGGCTCTATCCTATTTCGTTCAAGCTCACCATGTGTCCTAGTTCCTCGTTGGACGAGTCGGTAGAGTTCTCGGCTAGCACTCTGCTAGGCCCGACTTCGAGTCTCCGGCCGGCCAATGAAGAATTAGGGGAATTTATTCCTGGTGATAGACATTCGTTTCTCGCTATAATGTGGTTCGGATTCCACAATAAGCTGTAGGTCCCGTTGCTAGGTAACCAATTGGTTCTCAGCCGCGTAAAATAAGTCTAATCCTTCGGGCCAGCCCTGGGAGAGCTGTTAATCAGCTCAGTGGTCTGGTTAAACTAAGGTATACTTTTTTTTTTGTCACCGCGTCCTCCGGAATAAAGCGACTTCTGAAAAGAGTCCTCTCTGAATAACAACCAAGCTGCTAAATCCCTCAAGCATCCGTTACCGGAATCCAATGAAGAACCTCCATGAAAACAACAAAAGAAGCTTCCTCAAAGTCTATCATAATCCAGGTTATTCTATGAATTCCTGTTATTTCTTCTAAGGACAAATACCTAACAGTTCAGCATAAATTCCTTCAATATTAAGTTTAAAATTTTTTTTTATTGTTTCCCATGTAGGAATTCGGAGAATGAACGTGCTGAGTCTTAAGTTTCCACAAAAGAAAATGTCAGTAATTAAAAAACGCCAAAACGAAACCAAGAAACAATGGTTTTGATGAAAAAAATAATAACTGAATTTATAAATGCGCGAATATAAACGTAATAAAATATCAGATTCCACACCTATTCTCAGCACTTAAATCATGCTTGAATTTTCGAAGCATTAAGACGCCATCTCGAAATTATTTAACTTTAATCTACATGTGATGGTTTGAAGGATGATAAAAGACTAAATGTAGGAAAACACTTAATCAACCTGGACTGACGAAGGTGAATCACCTTTTCACAAAAACAGAAAAATTTAATTAAGTTTTTTCTGGAATAAAATATACACAAGAAAAAATTTTAATCTGCCTGGACTGACGAAGGTGAATCACCTTTTCACAAAAGCAGAAAAATTGAATTCGGTTTTCTCTGGAATAAAATATACACAAGAAAAAATTTTAATCTACCTGGACTGACGAGGGTGAATCACCTTTTCACAAAAACAGAAAACTGAATTCAGTTTTTTCTGGAATAAAATATACACAGGAAAAAATTTTAATCTACCTGGACTGACGAAGGTGAATCACCTTTTCACAAAAGCAGAAAAATTGAATTAAGTTTTTTCTGGAATAAAATATACACGAGAAAAAATTTTAATCTACCTGGACTGACGAGGGTGAATCACCTTTTCACAAAAACAGAAAAATTGAATTCAGTTTTTTTCTGGAATAAAATATACACAAGAAAAAATTTTAATCTAGCCGCTCTAGCGAGTAAGTGTGCTTCCAATGGAGAGAGAGAGAGAGAGAGAGAGAGAGAGAGAGAGAGAGAGAGAGAGAGAGAGACCTTAACCTTATAGAACTTACAGTTCGTCTGGGTTGCCCCAGGTCCCACAGTGTGAGGCACCTCTGATGTCTACCAGAGAATTGCTAATGCATCTTCCAGTATATTTTGCATCTTCCAATCTTGGATGGTCTGGGATGCAGCTTAGATATTTGTCGAGCTAATTCTTAAACACATCTACGACCACTCCTGATATGTTCCTCAGATGAGCTGGTAATGCACTGAATAGGCGCTGCATTACCGATGCTGCTGCTAAGTGGATTAATATCCTGTGCTTTCCTTAGTTTTTTCCTAGTACAGTTTTGGGCACTATTAATCTACCTCTGCTGATATTTTTAGCTCCATGAGAGAGAGAGACTTGTTGATCTGTCAGAAATATTTGATATTCACAAAATTAAGAAACCTCTGGATAGAAAGAAATTTCTAACTAGAACAAACTATGACGTGTTCGTACCCAAGTTACGAAACGATCCAACCGAGACGTATCCTCCATATAGCTCATGATTTCACGAACTCTCACGCTCGGAATTCTGTGCATTTGTTTTTTATAAAGATACCACACATACACACACACACACACACACACACCATACACACAGGATCGTAACGTTAAATTTACAAGTTAATGCATGAATATCATTATCTGAAATCTTTGCAACGATGCAACTGGAACTTAATTAATATAACATTGAAGATAAAAACGTCTCGCACAACAATGATTAGGACGAGTTGAAATTTAAAAGTAAAAGAATATTGGACCAAGGGAACGGATTCACGAGCTGATAAAGAACAAAAAGCACGAATAAAGGTAAGAACAAGTGAGGGCAGATGGAAGTGGAGCTGAAAATATTTAGAAGGTGAGGAATACAGATCAGGATAATAAAAGAATTGAAAGAAAAAGTTATGAAACGGAGAAGAGATGAAGGGAAGAGTGAAAAAAGGAAAATAAAAACCGAGTAAAAAACGACAACAATAAAGACTAGAGCAAAAAAAGAGAATGCAACACGCTGAAGGGAAAGAAGATTAAGCTGGATAACTGAGAGAATGGGATAGATAAGAGGATAGGCAAAAGATGAACCAAGCAAAAAAAAAAAAGTTATGACATTTGTGAGGAGGAGAGAGACCCAGACAAAGTGAAACGACCGGACAATAAGGAAGAAGAAGAAGAAGAAGAAGAAGAAG
Source organism: Macrobrachium rosenbergii (assembly GCF_040412425.1). Classification (NCBI taxonomy): domain Eukaryota; kingdom Metazoa; phylum Arthropoda; class Malacostraca; order Decapoda; family Palaemonidae; genus Macrobrachium; species Macrobrachium rosenbergii. The sequence continues at coordinate 18,627,493 of NC_089744.1, forward strand.
AAGAAGAAGAAGAAGAAGAAGAGAAGCAATACCCACAGCAATAACAGCATGGGGCTCTCAGCTGCCCGACGGTCCCACCCTTTCACATACGCTCTACTCAGGACAGGCACACAACTCGAGGACACGGGTTGCCACAGCACCCCTTCCCCCCCCGCCCCAACCTTACCCTGCATGACCTCAACCACTGCTAAATCGCCAATCACCCTCGCCCCTTACCTTCCGACCCCTCTTTAAACAGCCCCCTCCTCCCTCTCTCTCTCCTTCTCTCTCTCTCTCTCTCTCTCTCTCTCTCTCTCTCTCTCTCTCTCTCATTTCTGCTCCTGTGCCTGAGGTACATGAGGAGTTTATGAGAGTGGATGACGTAGCACCTCCAAGAGGAAATGAACAACGGCTGGGTACAAATGGGAAATGATACAATTGCTGTGCAATGTTGATGCTCTGGAGGAGAGGAAATGAGATTGCAATTAACTGAGGAGGAAAAAGCCAAAAGGGGATGGAGAGAGACAGTGGAAGATGGTGAAGCAGCAGTGAGTAAAGCAACGGAATAAGGAACATCTACGTACATACGAAATTTAAAATGCAACTGCGTCTTAGCCAGTTTCTGTAAGGTCCCCTGTGTGAAAGGCAGACGCCATTCTTGAAACTATCAACATCTAAAGGAGCCGGGTGAAATATAAACACAAACATAATTCCATATATATATATATATATATATATATATATATATATATATATATATATATATATATATATATATATATATATATATATATATATTTATATATATATTATATATATATATATATATATATATATATATATATATATTAGAATTTGATGGGGAATTATAATTGATAAGTGGTTATATATATATATATATATATATATATATATATATATATATATATATATATATATATATATATATATATATGTGTGTGTGTGTGTGTCACAAACATATGCTGCTCTCGTCTCTCCGTTTTTCAAACATAGGGATCAATTTCCCTTAAAGATACGACAGCAAGACTAGGAGTATAGCAGGGACCCCAGACCCACTTACAAAGTGGTAGTGAACACAATTTTGAGAAGAAGGGTCGATGCAGGTAAAGGAATTAGCTTAGTCCTATGGAGGATGGACATGCTAGTAATCACTTTATCCCCTTCTCCCCAAGGCCTACATCCCTGTGTTCTTCCTTTTGCTGGTTCTTAATTGTTTTTCAGGCGCCAGGCGACTGCTCCTCGGTTCTCGCCACTTCCATGGCTTGAAGGAATATAGGAGAAAACAACATCCAGAAACCGGCTGAGGGACGCCAGCTTCCTAGTCAGTCTCGCACCAGTCATCATTTAGAGCAGACATGTGATCTGCTAGGCCCAAATCTCGGGCCGTATCCCTTTGTCTTGGCACGTTGCCACACTGGTTAAGGCCACAAGAGGCCTGGCAACAAGCAGCCATCAGTTGTTAAGGAAGACCTATTGAATCAACTGGATATTGCAATTGTGCATGTTGCAATCTGGATGTGCCCGGTAACCCTGAATTTTAACAACTGAACTGCAGTGTCTATTTCTCTCACTACATCTCATTTCTTTTCCTATTTTATCAAAAGTAATAAGAAGGCATGGTTTGTAATCATGTGGGGTATTATTGAAAGATAACCAATTACTTGACAAAGCCAAGGGAAACCATCAAACTCAAGGTTATACATTAATTTCAATACCTGGGATAGCCCTGCATTCATCAGCATATCTTGTTGTTTTCGCTCATCCCACGCACTCATGTCACAGTTACTTGTACTGTATAGTTTTCACACACTTTCTATTAGGCGCCTTAGGCAACTGAGCGAGTACTTGAGCCGTCTCTTAAAAGAAAAAGAATGGACCAACATAAAAAACCTCTGCACCACAGAATGATTTCGGGTGTAAGTTAAAATCAACAGTTTATTACAAAAAGTCAGCCCCTTACAACAGTGGACAGATGCCTTTGAGTGCAAGTAATTCATGGATATAATAAGTCAAATGTAGCTCAAAGACTTCCTTTATTGAAACTGTCTTGCACAAGTGGGTACTTTCAAGACTTATGCATACCGCAAGCAATAAATTGCACATTGCAGTGCACACCTAAGTCTTCCTCCCTCCGCATGAAAGGAAGCAGCATCACTAGTACCTAGGAACTAGTCTTCCATGAGTGCCAACCAAAGGGATTCCCCTTTCACAGTGCGCCTAAGCTGGTGCACTGTCAACGAGTAACCTGCCTGAAGTGTCTTACCTTTTCTTTTCCTCTTTTTTTCTACTAATTATAAATGTTCTGCTTCACGCTGAGGGGCATTTCCTTTCAGTACAATTGGTCTGTACTGCTACTTGGTGCCATTCTTCGACACCTACCAGCACCCCAGTGCCACCAAGAAAGTCCTGTGTTCATACACAAGCCGCACCTGTGTACTGAAACACAGAGTACCAACAATAGCGTGTCCACCCATAAGGTTTTGCTAACCAAGGGTGGCTCCATCAGTGTGACCTTTGAACGGCACACTCAGCCACAGTGCCACCTTATTGAAAGATGCCATCCCATCAAAGTGTCACCAAGGTTAAGGGACACTTCCCAAATTCATTCTAATTCCCAAAGCCATTTTCATACACCCAACCTACCAGAACCATAGCAGCAGAATATTACCAAACCTTTATGAATCTGGGGAAGGAGGTGGGTTTCATGGGAAAAGAACATACCAAGTGGGCACTGGTACAGCTAGATGCTGTACTCCAGAGGGAGAAACAAGAAAGAGAGGGGCAAAGACAGTATGAACTGGAAAAAGAAGAGAGGAAGGAGAGAGAAGAACAGAGGAAGGATAAAGAAGAGCAAAGGAGGTATGAAGAAGCAAAAGTGGAAACAGGAAGGGCAGACAGCGATGAACAAAGGAAAAAGAGAGAGGAACAAAGGAAGTATGACCTAGCTCTAAAGGAAAAGGAGATTGAGCTTGAGAAAGCCCGACAAGACAGTGCCACAACTCTAGCCCAACTAACCCCACACCTGCCACACCTAATCCTCCTATATCGAGTGTCAATTCACTGATACCAACGTGGACTGATGACAAGCCAGAGGCATGGCTGGAGGAAGCAGCACTCTTTGCAAACTACAGTACCGAAGAGATGGAGAGGGCCCAACTACTCTCCAAGCATAGGAGGGTAAAGCAAAGGCCACCCTCTGCTCGCTGGATAGTGGTGCCAGGAGAAACATGGAGGAAGTTCAGAGGGTAATTACTAAGGCCTATGAGATAACCCCAGAGAAATGGAGACAAAGGTTTAGGGCTCTCCCAAAGGAAATCGGTCAGACCTGGGCTGAATGGGCCTATCACAAGACCCAAGCTGGTCAGCGCTGGCTCGATTCCATGACATGCACCGAGTTCGAGGACCTGTTTAACAGTATGATACTGGATGATTTTTTCCAGTGGCCTGCACGCTGTGTACCTCAACGACAAGCAACCAAAACCACTCATGGAATTCATCTCCCAAATTAAAATCCCTTGATAACTACTAGTATGTGCATTCCCCATATGAATTAAATTTATTAATGAAATAATCCTTTTGCTCATTGATGTATATTAAATCAGCCCTCCATTGTAATAGATTATTGCAAGTGAGAGAATCTTTTATGTACAAGATAAGTTCTTATCTGGGATATGTATTTCCAGAGACATGTTGTGTTTTCAACCTTGCATTCATGCCATCCATCTTGCTTGGAAGAATCCTACCTTAATGCGGCAGGCTATTCAACGTGCGACATTTCCAGGAATTAGTAATTGCTAAGGAGTCCCTAAAAGGGACCCAGAGTCCGTTGTGTTAATAGAGTGTAGCAGTAATGTATTTATTGTAAGAAGAATCAGTATTTTGAGGTGCTGTTAATTCTACCAATAACTTTCTTTATTGAGAGCTACATCAATATTCTTTTGATTGACTTGCTTATGTTGTGTGCAATAAAGTAGTATTTTGTATTGATCAAAGTTTTCAATTGGCGCCTACCATTGTTCTTATATATAATTTTGTATATTTCATGTATTACTTGGTATTTACGGATGATGTCCATGGTGAGTTCAGTTCAAGGCTTATCCTATTAATTATCTAATCAACGTAATTAATAGTGGACAACCGTTATATATATATATATATATATATATATATATATATATATATATATATATATATATATATATATATATATATATATATATAATGTATGTATGTATACACTATAATGGTATGTAATTGTAAACACCAGTTATAAAATGCCAACATGAAAAATATACTCATCTCTCTAACAGATGACATGAAACGACAGTCACATCATAGAGGCTTCACTCTGCGGCAGCAACAGAAAAACCGGAGGCCTCTGAAAGCTACTGACGGAGAGAGGATGCGATGCTAATAAGTTATACTTTTCTATCAGTCACTCTGACTTGTAACTGGTGGTGATACACTCGAGGAGGATAAGATCCAAGTATATACATTTTTCATGATCCTTAACTCGTCTCGTGTTACAAATTCCAGTTTTCTTCGTCTTCTAGGCTAAATCTGCATTAGGCTTATTCACAAGATATTCATGCACGTACAGTAACAGTAATACTTAAATGTCATCGATAAAATATTATTTGATACGGGGTTTTACTGTTTTTATGTCAGGTTTCAATACCTGCTGACATCATCAAAGCATCAAATTCGATACTGATGGATGAGCTTTTACTTTCAGAAATTCCTTACAAATCCTGACTGACGTTCCTGGAGAAAAAAAAGGAAAAATGGTTCTGACCTTGGCGGAGTTCCCTTGTCATTTCATAAGATTTTGTCGTCGAAAAATAAAACAACATAAAAGTCGCCACAATTAGATTATGAATCCGAAATCACGAAAACTGAATATTGCACTTTTCTTGAAAAAAAAAATATTAAGAATCGCTTAAATATGTTTTTCTTCATTTTCACTTACGAGAAGGGAAAGTTTATCGTTCAAACGATTACAGAAAAG
>NC_089744.1:18635000-18677500 GCF_040412425.1 Macrobrachium rosenbergii
TGGCCGAAAGTGGCCCACATTTGGGCTTGGCAGCCTAGAATGCATAAATCAAATCAATACACGAGCTTGAAGTGGCAACGGATCACCTGTCGCCACTAGCTGTTGGCCATTTCGCACACTACTTCTTCATACTCTCTGTGACCTAAAGTTCCATTGATCAACTAACCTTCGTACTCATGCAGTTTTAAAAAGGAAACTGGAGCAAGACAAAATGAAAGAAGCTGGACAGCTGCGTGGGAAGACACCAAATTATTAATTTGATTACTACAGATTTTAGGCATACATGCCAAGCACTGGGGCAACTAAGGCCATTCAGCGCTGAAACGGAAGTTGACAGTGAAAAGGTTTGAAAGGTGTAACAGGAAGAAAACCTCGCAGTTGCACTATGAATCAATTGTTAGGAGAGGGTGGACAGTAAGATGGCAGAAAGAGAATATGAGCGTAGGTACAGTAAAAGGAATGAATGCAGTTGCAGCTAGGGGCCGAAGGGACGCTGCAAAGACCATTAAGTAAAGCCTACATTGCACCGCACGAGGCGCGCTGAAGGCACTAACCCCCTACGGGGGAAAGAGACCAAATGAGACTTACATAAAGTAAATTGTAAGGGAAAACGTTGGGACGGGGGGTGGAGGGCGGCCCGGGGGTGCTACATCAAACTTAATGCCTACAGAGGTGCATAAGGCATACTGTGGGATGCACCCTAAGGAGAAAATTCTAATCTACTGGCATTCTTCATCCACTGGAACACTGGTTCTGTTCTAACTTTCTTGCGTAGCAAATTTGTCAAACTTTGCAGTGGAATGGAGTGGAACATAAAATTTAGGCCAAAGTCCAAGCGCTGGGACCTACCAGGTCATTCAGCGCTGAAAGGGAAACTGAGAGTAAAAAGGTTTTAAAGGTGTAGCAGGAGGATAACCTCGCGGGTGCACTCTGAAACAACTGTTAGGAGATGGTGAAAACAAACTTTGCCATGGTTCGGCGACAAGTATTTTCTGACAAGTTAATCCGTTAATCCCTTTAAAATACTATACAGAGCTATTTTCTGACAAGTTAATCCGTTAATCCCTTTAAAATACTATACAGAGCTATTTTCTGACAAGTTAATCCGTTAATCCCTTTAAAATACTGTACAGAGCTAAAGTGCTACATTAACTCTGCAAGTTGTCTACAAGATTCCACTCTTTATATACTTCTATTAATGCCAATGATAATAATAATAAATATTACCTTACTCTCTTCCTCAAACTACAATCCAAATGGAATGACTCGAGACGAAGACTCCTCCGTCCTTTCACAAGAAATGCAAGTCGAATGGTGCGTTGTGGACTGCAGCAGCGGCAAGGGCACTGTGTATTCCCAGTTTCAAATCAAATTTGCTACTTCAGTTCCGCTTTAATGGCTGGCATGGAGTTACATGCTTCATCATTTGCACTCGCAGGTTCAGACATGTGGAATTATCCCCTTCAGTCGATAACGATAAAACATAATTGATACCGGCTAGTTCTACTATCCCAGCTTAGGACGAAGTTCAAACGAGATTTGGCAATTCAATACCAATTCCAAAGTCAGAGTTGACATCATCGGGCCCGACGGCGACCGGTTCAGGTAAAAATTGAAGCCACACGGAAGGATTGCCATCACTAATCCTCAGCTCGCTGGGTGGAAGACTTTCTCTCTCTCTCTCTCTCTCTCTCTCTCTCTCTCTCTCTCTCTCTCTCTCTCTCTCACACACACAAACACACACGCACACACACACAGTAACTTGATTACTTAACTAAAGAGTTTCTGATTTTTAACCCTAGGTTAGATTTCAAACATGGAAAGAAAAGATTATATCGACCCTTAATACTGTATATTTTATATTCAGTATAATCTACACTTTTGGCACTGTGTTAGGGTCTTTTTATTTGCAAAAGAACATCACAAAGTATCGCCCCTTTCAAACTTCTACACTATTTGTCTCCCCATCCACTCGAATATTGATTTACTGTAGCACTCGATCCTTCCATCTGCCTAAAATGAATTTTCTTTTCAGCCTGTTCTCTCGTTTTCACAGTCCATGGCGAGTTACTCGTAGCACCCTGCCCATCAGCCTGCCTAAAGTACTTTTCCTCTCAAGTTGTTTCCGTTTCCAACTCTGGCATTGTTTATTTCTATTGCCGTGTACACAAAGCTACCTGAAGCATATTCCACCTCCAGAAACCGTTTCCCTTTATTTCTAGCCAGGTTTATTTTTAGCGCCGTGGCCCCAGCAGTCCCTCTGCCCTTCGCGAAAAAATAACGAAAACGACGCTTCGTGCGTCATCATTGAACGTCCCTCGACGATCATTGCTTCAACCGTGCCTTGCCATGCCCCTGTCGTGGTTAATCCTACTGGTAATCCATCCTTTAATCCCGGTAATCTTGATATTCACCCCTCTCTCATTTGGTTCAGATCAGTGTACTGGACGATCGTGCAACTGCAAAATGGACATGGATGTTGCAGTCGCATATTATTGCAGGATTTCAACATTGCATATAAAAAGTACCCATCGCATTTTACGACCCTATTGCAGATCTAAGCACCACTTAATAAGTTTAATGAGACTTATCAATTGGTACTTAAGTAAATACAAGGAGAGAGAGAGAGAGAGAGAGAGAGAGAGAGAGAGAGAGAGAGAGAGAGAGAGACTTTACAGGAAAGAGGAGGATTTCTGGAGACACAAATGATACGAGGGTTGGCGGCATTAATTGATTTCGAGGGAAGCCAATTTGCTATTCATAACTGCAGTGACGAATTCATTATTACCCCGACGGATAAGGAAGCAACTGGACCCAGAACTGGTTTCGTAATGCCGAAGAGAGCTCACTTCACACACGAAGAGAATGAAGAGATATAAAGGTGATTAGGTGTAAGTATAAAAATATAAATAGCTAGGAGGAGGAGGAGGAGGAGGGATGGATTTGTACATTTTCTTGAGTGCCCAAGATCCGTCCCCATTTGACTCAGAGTTAAGTCTTGCGTCGTGAGTTGAATGCAGAGGTCACTGGCTCTTCCTTCGCTTTCTTATCGAAGCGTATGCATATACATATTCATACCAGTGGGGGTTCGTCCTCGTTTCAGTAGTAAGAGGATGAATTTAGAAGGGACTACTGTCTTTTCCAGGGGCGGGACAACGCTGCAAACAGAGGTCTGGATATGTAATGCGCAAAAGAGCACACGTTGTACGAGTACACAGCGATCTCTCTCTCTCTCTCTCTCTCTCTCTCTCTCTCTCTCTCTCTCTCTCTCTCTCTCTCTCTCTCTAGCTTCGATGTGTCTCTCATATGTTCTGCCAATCTCGATTCTTGCTTCAAAAGTGACGACTATATTAATATTAACAGGAGCAAAACTGTTCAAAAAATTTCTTTCTCCACAAGACAGCGTTGCGAGAGACTGACTTGCTGGAAAATTCAATGCAAAACTTGACGGTCATTCTTGAGCAAAAACTGCGTATAGTGACACTTCTGCTAACGAGTTGGTCTGCTAGTTGTTGCAATTCTGTTTGGGATCTTTAAGACAAAATTTGTGTGGGTGGGTACGTGCGAGGCACAATAATGAAATAAAAACGATAAATACATTTATTTTTATTTCTGTATATATAGTCCGCACTCCCCATTTGAGTTGGAAGTTGACCATTGAGAATAAAAGTTACATATATGACTAAAACAAATGTATATTTTAGTCTCTGACAACAACAATGCGTTAGCTATAGGCAGAGGCAACGGGAAACCTTATATAGATATAGAAGTATTCCTAAAAAAGTAGAAAATAATAAACTGATACGTTCATAAAATAACAACAAAACGCAAAAACTTTACATAACAAAGGACAGTGAAATATATGGGAGGTAATTAAACATAAAACTGATGTAAATAGAGACGCTAAACCAATGGAAAATAAAATATATTATAAAACAAATAAAAAATTCCAACAAACGGTACTTAATCTTATATAACTGTCGCGTGAAGAGTAACATGTTAAAACATGACTGCTGGAAGTAAACAATAAACAAAATTGCAAAAAACAGAATACAGAGTAGTCCCGAGGGGGGAAGAATTCATATTTAGAACAAGAAGGACCGAGACTCGTCTGAACAACCTCGTTACGAGGTGAATAAAATCTGGTCATGTTCACCCAATTGTGAGTGAATGAGTACATGAATAATGGATCTGGGTTGAAGGGACAGGAGGCACGACGGAGGGCACGAAGGAGGTCATTCAGCTCCTTCCGTCTCTTTCCCGTCTCGCTGACAGATTTCTATTCATCTTTTTCTCGTCGTCAAAACGACAAAGAATACAAACATTCACCATTAGATTTGCTTTTACGCGGCTTCATCGTCTTCCGTGGAGATTATGTGCTTAAAAAGCGTTGTTCTTTTTTAAAGTTACGCAGGATTACGTAATCAAGTTTGCAGGATTATAATCTGGTAATCTAAAAAGCTTTGTTCTTTTATAAAGTTAGGCAGGATTACGTAATCAAGCTTGCGAAAATCTAACCAAAGAAGGGTCCCGTGGCTGGCTACGAATAATCTGACTTTGGGAGAGATATAAATGTGACTTTCGTGGGCGAAAGGACCTTTTGGGTGGTGGACTGCTGCCGCGTGGGTTATCGAAAACGACCCAGACCTACACTGGGTGTCTCCCTGTAAATATCATTACCCAGACCTGGTGGAGTTTTGCAGTCTCTTCAATGTCATGATTATTTTCATTATTATTTTCCCAAACATCCTACGTACAGTATGTCGCTGTTGGCCCGGCGTTCGACTCTCCAACCAGCCAATGAAGAATTAGAGGAATTTATTTCTGGTGATAGAAATTCATTTCTCGTCATAATGTGGTTCGCATTCCGCAATAAGCTGTAGGTCCCGTTGCTAGGTAACCAGTTGGTTCTTAGCCACGTAAAATAAATCTAATCCCTCGGGCCAGCCCTAGGAGAGCTATTAATCAGCTGAGTGGTCTGGTTAAACTGCCCTAGGAGAGCTGTTAATCAGCTCAGTGGTCTGGTTAAACTGCCCTAGGAGAGCTGTTAATCAGCTCAATGGTCTGGTTAAACTAAGATATACTTTTTTTACATACAGTATGTAATTTATTTGATTTATGAGATATACAAGACAAATCTTAATAGGAATGGGTACACTTCTCTGCGCACTTTCCTGTTCATACGTGAAATCAATATTTAAACTTCCTGCGCGTTCGAAAAATGTGAAATACATTTCAATTGCATTATTTATGTGTATCTAACAAAATTATTTAATTAAAAGGCAAGAATTCTAAGGCCCAGAATATTCTCTAATCAATGCTAAAAACTTATATAATCTGTAAGTTAATATTGCTTAGTATAATGATTCGTAACTAATAATAAATCTTGGGCAACAATCACTTTGTCAACAGCAATATTCTGTATGTAATATAACATCGCTAATAAACAATACAAAATTCAACATTATATATATATATATATATATATATATATATATATATATATATATATATATATATATATATATTATATGTTATGTCATGAGCTTTGTATATATATATATATATATATATATATATATATATATATATATATATATATATATATATATATATATATATATATATATATATATATATACACATACACATATGTCTATGTGTATGTGTGTGTATATATATAAATATATATATATATATATATATATATATATATATATATATATATATATAGAGAGAGAGAGAGAGAGAGAGAGAGAGAGAGAGAGAGAGAGAGAGAGAGAGAGATAATGGTTTACACTTCAGTACAGTATAATAAACTACCCATTTTTTGCGTCTTTGCACTAATATTAAAGGAAAATGGGAATAAAAAAAACACCCTCTGATCATCTGGTCACTTTTCCTCAAGGGAGAACAACAAGGGCCAAATCGCTCTAATTCCAACAACCAACACCAACAATAAAGTGATCACTTTTGGCCTTGAATGAAGATATTCGACTGCCAGCTAAGTTACGCTTCCCGGCCTTAGAGGTGAAAGAGTTTGAGTGTTGATAACACGGGAAAAGTAAAAGAAAGTGCCACCGTGACTAAGGAATGGAATGGAACATAGAGTTTAGACCAAAGGCCAAGCACTGGGACTTATGAGGTCATTCGGCGCTGGAAAGGAAATTGAGAGTAGGTAGGTTTGAAAGGTGTAACAGGAGGAAGAGACCTCGCTGTTCACTTTGAAATAATTGTTAGGACAGATGGACGGCAAGATGAAGGAAAGACAATATGAAGGGGGGTACAGTAAAAGGAGCGAAAGGGGTTGCAGCGAGGGGCCGAAGGGACGCTTCAATTACCACGAATAAGACTACAAGATGAAATGGAAACAAGGAAGGTGGAAAAAAAAGTACACCATAGTTTAGCCAGACCACTGAGCTGATTAACAGCTCTCCTAGGGCTGGCCCGAAGGATTAGACTTATTTTACATGGCTAAGACTAACTGGTTACCTAGCAACGGGACCTACAGCTTACTGTGGAATCCGAACCACATTACAGCGAGAAATGAATTTCTATCACCAGAAATAAATTCCTCTAATTCTTCATTGGCCGGCAGGAGATTCGAACTCGGGCCCTGCAGAGTGCTAGCCAATAAATGTTTGTAAGTATGGTGAAAGAACGAAAGAGGCTGAATCACAAATCATGTAGGAGATGACGGAATAAGAGACTTGGAGTATGGCTGTTGAACGTGAATGAATGAAAAAACTTGGAACTTGTGACACGAACTGTCAACGCCATAGATTTGGAATAAGGAAGTTTGTACGGGTTAGGCATAGCAATGTGAAGACATAGTACAAATGTTGCCTGTGATGAAAAGATGGATGTTTTCGAGTTTTTTTTTATAGATCATAAGTATGCGAAACATTTTGGAACGAATTTTAAGAGGAAACACGAGGGAAAAGGTTAACTTTGGCCAAAGTGTTCGAATGAAAATATACAAGAATCGCTTGAGGGCGTGAGAAACGAAACAACAGCGCAGTTAGCGTGCAGTAGCTTGACGGGTTGCAGGTAACTCCTGTATAGAATCTGAAGGAGCTGAAGAGTATTGATAACGCCTACGTAGGATTCCAAAGAATTTGCATTTAAGGAAGGTTTATGCACAGGTCTGTCCTTAATTCAGCTTTTATTCTTACTGAATCCATATTAATATATTTGGGTTCTGCCATTATTGATATTTTTTGCTTTCCTTCTACTCGAATTTAGCATTTTCTTTTCTTGTTTATATGTACGATAGCTTTTCGTTAAGTTTCCGATTTTTTTTTTTATTATTTTCCTTTCTGTTGTTCCTATTCATGCCTTTGATCCTTGATCGGATTTATACTACTCTGAATCTCATCCTGAAATCCAAAGTTTTATCCTTCTCTGCAATGAAAAAGGAAAAAACAATCACGGTTCCACGAAGAAACCTGGATGACTGCAAATCCGGCCCTTCTTTGAAAAGTCTCCGGAGAGTATTCGCCAGCCTTGTAGAGAGAGAGAGAGAGAGAGAGAGAGAGAGAGAGAGAGAGAGAGAGAGAGAGAGAGAGAGAGCACAACTATGCCTAGTTGGAAAAATGAAAAATGAATAAAAAGAAAGAGACCAATGAATAGAGCGCATGTGAGACGGCCCACTTAATTACTCGGATGGCCTCAGGTAGTGGGCCCTCCAAGAAGGCAGCTGCACAACCTGACGAAGGAGACGAAGGGGCTTTTTCCGAAAGGACCTCCAGGCATCATTGGGTAAGATTACCTTCCGGGATACGTTCGGCCTGCCTGAATTTTTCTTTTCTTTACACTCTCTCTCTCTCTCTCTCTCTCTCTCTCTCTCTCTCTCTCTCTCTCTCTCTCTCTCTCTCTCTCTCTCATCTATATATATATATATATATATATATATATATATATATATATATATATATATATATATATATATATATATATATATATATATATATATATTACATATTTGCAACAGCTTTCACTTTTGAGCAAAAAGACTTGTGTAAAAACCATATGCACAGCATTTTATATATATATATATATATATATATATATATATATATATATATATATATATATATATATATATATATTACGTATGTATGTATGAGTGTGTGTGCGCGTGTGCGCTGTGTATGCATTTTTACTCAAGTTCTTTTGCTTGTGCAAATGTTGATGCAAATATATACATGTATCTTATATATATATATATATATATATATATATATATATATATATATATATATATATATATATATATATATATATATATATAATATATATATATATATATATATATATATATATATATATATTGACAGTAAAAAGGTCTGAAAGGTGTAACAAGAGGAAAATCTCGCAGTTGCACTATGAATAAATTGTTGGGAGAGGGTGGAAAGTAAGATGGAAAAAACAGAATATGAACGGAGTTGCAGCAAAAGAAATGAAAGGGTTCGCAGCTAGGGGTCGGAGAGACGTTGCAAACAACCTTAAGTAATGTCTACTGTGCACCGCAAGAGGTGCACTGACTGCGCTACTCACCTACGGAGGCTTCGGGTTAATGCCGGTAAGTCATTTTTCCAAAATCAGGATCGAATCCTGGATCGAAGGAAAGCCTTTAATTCATTCCCTAATTTGGACTCAAATTTCTTTTTGTACAAATCGTATAAAAATGTTCAAAAACGGTAAGTTAAAAGTTCAGTGAATATATACACACACACACAATATATATATATATATATATATATATATATATATATATATATATATATATATATATATATATATACATATATGTGTGTGTGTGTACACATATATATATATATATATACCTGGATCGAAGGAAAGCCATTAATTCATTCCCTAATTTGGACTCAAATGTTTTTTAGTAGAAATCGTATAAAAAATGTCCAATAAACGGTAAGTGAAAAGTTCAATGAATATACTGTATATACATACATACACACAATATATATATATATATATATACTGATATACATACATATTACATCATCGGGTGGGCATTTATACCAACTGAAAATTTTCTGCAACTGTCAAGTGCCATTCAGTTTCATCTGTCATATATTTCAGACCCCATCCAAATATAGGAATGCAGTTTTAACCTCGGGTACAATATTTGCATCCTTTCCTGTTATCGCTCCTCCCTCCCTGTCTGTCCTTTTGCCAAAAACTTCCTTTCTTTCTTACTTTCGCCTAATGAAGGATTTTGCTCTTTTCCTTTATTTAAACCCATCTCTCTGTGAAAGTTTGTTTGCTCCAGTTGACTGTTTTATTCCAAATCAACTCTCGTTGTAAGTCTTTTCGTCAACAGCTTTTTTCTTTCCTTCGTTCATAACAGCGTCAATAGATCCTTTACTATCCAGTTTTTCTTTCTATGTACAATTTGGCAACCGGTTCCTTCCTGTCTATTGGACTCTCACGGTTTCCTGAAATTTTTATTTACTGCAGTAGCTTCCTCCCCTTTGTCATTCTGTCAAATGTACAGTATGTAGATAGACAGATAGATAGACAGACAGATAGATAGATGGATACACAGATAGATAGATATATTATATATAGATATTTACATATATATGCATCTATATATATGTATACATATACAGATATATGTATAATATATATATATATATATATATATATATATATATATATATATATATATATAGTGTGTCCATAAAGTCTCTTTACAATTTAAAAAATGTATTACAAAAGTAAATGATGACAAACATGTAATGTGGAAATTACTACAAAATGAGGAGTAGAAATTGAAGTTTTTTTGCCTCATTTAATGCACCTCTATATGGGCACCATTAGTTGCAGGAAGCACAAGACAGTACTCGATTTCTTACCATGTTCATTGTAGCATAGCCACATCAGTGGTGGCAATGGCATCAGTGATCTTTTGCTCGAGATCAATGATGTCCCGTATCTTTGTTCGATACGTGTTATCTTTAACATAAACCCACAGAAGTAGTCCAGGGGATTGATATCTGGTGAATGAGGTGGCCAGGGAATTGGGTCATCCCTTCCAATCCACTGGTCTGGAAGCGTTTGATTAAGGAACCCACTAACATGCAGTCCCCAATGTGGTGGTGCACCATCTTGCTGGAAAATGATGGTTGGTTGAAGGTCATCTAGTTGTGGTGCCACATATTCAGTCAAAAAGTCAAGGTAAACATCTGCAGTAATTGATGCCGCATTGAAGAATAATGGACCAATGATTCGATAGCACATGATCCCACACCACACACACATCTTTGGACTATCTCGGTGAAAGTTCCCTAGTCACAACGGGATGTTATGATCCCCAGATTCTCACATTGTGTGTGTTCAGTTTCCCTGAAATATGAAAGGTTGCCTCATCACTAAAACAAACTCGGCTGAGGAACGTTTCATCCTCAGAAATTCGTTCCAGCATGTTAACTGCAAACTCTTTTTTTCTTGGTTTACCATTTGGCTCCAGTGCCTGTATGAGTTGCGTTTTGTAAGTGTACAATCGCAAGTTGTACACTTGTGTAGGACTTTGTGCACTGTTGAACGCGGTAGCTGTAAATGTCTGGCAGCAGTACGGACGGACTTTGTAGGAGAGTGATCAAGGGCTTGTCTTACACGATCGATGTTTTCCTCAGATGTTCTTGGTCATCCACTCCTCCTTTATCCAACACTGTCCCTGTCCCCATAAATTTCTTGTGCCATACACGAATTGACGGACTTGACAGTGGATCTCTGCCATACTTGGTTCTGCAGTTTCGCTGAGTCTGCGTATCGGATTTTGTTTCAATAAACCATGACACATTGTGCCTTTTCTTGAGGAGTGGCCATTTTTTAGAGGTTCATTTAACACCTTTTCCATCAACATGGTACTTGAAATACACAAATGCAACGTGATTAAAAACTTTGATAACTGCTGAGTACACAGAACAAACCTGATTAAGATACCTCATCAATGGCTTTTGTAATATATTTTTCAAATTGTAAAGAGACTTTATGGACACCCTGTATATTTATATGTCTATATATATGTACACATATACATATACATATATATGTGTGTCTATAAGCGCGAGTACGTATGAGTAGCGCATATGCAAGAGCATTTTCATACTTCAAATACAGACACTCCCAGACAAGATCAGCGAAGAACACACGCACTTAGAGAGAGAGAGAGAGAGAGAGAGAGAGAGAGAGAGAGAGAGAGAGAGAGAGAGAGAGAGAGAGAGAAAGAGAGAGGAGTAACCATTTTGCAAAACCCCATGATGGCACTTAAATCATTATCAGGGTCACACATCTTCATTTTGGTAATTTAGGCCATATGTCAACTTTAATGGGAATCTCCTCGGAAAGCAAAATGAATGTACACTATTACTGCAGACCATTTTCTTTTTTATTCTATTTTTTATATTTAACTTCCTGATCTCACAGTTTCTTTTTTTTTTGTCGTTGATTGCGTTCCAAAAATACCCGCAACGCAAAACATTCTGAGTGGGAATTCATAAAATCTACACACTATTACACATATACAATTAGAAGAAATCTGCACGTGTCTTGCACACCATACATCCCCGCAGAAGTTAGTGCCGTCAGTGTACTCCACGTAATGCACTGTAAGCATTACTGAGGATTGTTTGCAGCGTCCCTTCGGCCCCTAGTTGCACCCACTTTTCAGCCCAGTACTTTAACCTCCGTTGCCACTTCCTTTCTCCAATCTTGCTGCCCAACCCCTCTGACTAATACTTCGTAGTGCAACTGTGGGGTTTTCTCAGAGTTCCACCTTGAGACCGCGTTCGAATCTCCGACTGGCCAATGAAGAATGAGAGGAATTTATTTCTGGTGATAGAAACTCATTTCCCAGTATAATGTGGTTCGGATTGCACAATAAGCTGTAGGTCCCGTTGCTAGGTAACCAATTGGTTCTTAGCCACGTAAAATAAATCTAATCCTCCGGGCCAGCCCTAGGAGAGCTGTTAATCAGCTCAGCGGTCTGGTTAAACTAAGGTGTACTTGACTTTTTTCCACCTTGAGATCCTTGTATTGTCCAACCACTCCAGCTCCCCCTTTTCACTGTCTTAATCACAGAATTACCGAAAGTACCCAGTGCTTGGCTCAGCAGCCTTCACATTCATGCAATACATACATTCATCCTTATGCACATCTTATACAAGCACATAAATTTAAGTGTAATTTCTACAGCCTTCTAAAGGGCTTTGTTAATTACTAGCATCGTCTTGTCCCTTGAATCATAGAAATAGATACATTATCAGTCTAACAGAAATAGATACCTGAAAACCTTCAATTTTCTATTTCACCTTTAAAGATAACTAAATGAGAACACGACGCTGGAGTGCGTACTCACGACAATCAACTAAAATCTGATAACAATTAAATGAAAGAAACGGTTTACATGCTGAAGAAAAAATGGAACAAAGGATTATGCGCTGAAGCTTTTGTTACTTTATACAGAGCCACCTCGACTGGCACCTCAGAACGCAAAACACTTGGAGCTCTAAAGTCAGGACAGAACGGTGCCAGTGGCCCGAATAACTGACAGTGACAGAGCTTTGCATAAGAAAGGAGAATCCGGATGAAAAAATATCAATCAATGACAAGCACCGGTACTTGCTAGTTGCAGGGATCTAAAAGAAATTCTACATTTTAACAGAGGACACACCCACTGTCAGGCTTCGTAGGAGAGGGTTATGAGTGCTGTCATTAAATAAAAATTTGTTTTCAACTCTTAAGAGCAGTTAAAACCGACGGAAGGAGAAAGTTTTCAATATATCATCAAATCTCCATCGATGTCTATTCGGAGAGTGCCTCTTGGAGAACTTTGGTGACTTGCACTCAGTAGGTTGTACGTTCAGCCAAGTTCAAACCACGGTAAATTTTCAGTGGTACAAGACGTCACTGTTCCTGTGGGCTAGGAATGAGACGTAGGGGGCTAAATGTATAATCTTGATTGTTGAGACATAGTAGCCACTATCTTGTTCCCCCAGGACTCATTAGAGCATAGAAGGGCTTGGACACTGATTATGTTCGTGTACGTTGGGTCTCTTGGCACTGAGTTGTGCCTTACCTCTGCTGCTCAATATCGACCCTGAAACTACTAACACCCAATGTTATCCGCTGAGATGTCCTATTAACAAACAGACACTGTTGAAAAAGCTCTCCAAACTCTGCAGTAATTAGGGGACGGGAAAAAATGAAGTACTGTAATGCCAGAAATAACTATAGGCCTACTTTGCAAGGAGTATCTTTCCTCTCGGGAATCCTACTTAAACCTTCTGGAATCCCACCCATATCGCCCGTTTCATTCGGAATTAGCCCTTTCTCTTTCCCTTCCCCATTCTTTTCCCATCTTTTTTTTTTTCAGACCTGAGCCGCACAGAGTACTGCCCATTCCGCTGTCCTCATATAATAGAATTGGATCTCTCGATGGCCACTATCTGCTGACGATGACACAAAAACATAATTCAATCACTCTTCGGTCTTTTCACACCCACCCCAATGAACTTAACTCTCCCGCAAAGACCAATGGTAAACGTTTTCAGATGAACCTCAGTTCTCCCTCAGTTCCCAGAAATTCTTTTCATATCTTGAAAAGACAGGAAAATGAAAATAACGATCGATTATTCATTTTGCCGAAGGTACAGATCCAAATCACGTATTACGACCTAGATTCAAATAACAGGCTCCACGTGGAAGCCATTTCACGGCAGCAACAGGTCAGGGCATCTCGAGCCTTCAGAATAGTTTCCAAAAACTCGCTTAAATTTCAGTGCTTCTCATCACGCATGGGTGCACAATATCTAATATCTCTCTGAGTATTCACTACCATTGTGCTGTAATGAAGACGATTATTATTCAAAAAATAAACACGTTTTTATGGAAAAAGCCAATGCTCATTTACAAAAAGCAGCCAAGATATTTTTTAGAATTTGAAAATTTTAAAAAATGTAAAAAATTCACGTGTAAACGCTGATCTAACTAAACAGTACCCGCTAATTCCAATGAAACGGGCACTGAGGGTCAAAGCGAAAATTCCTAATAGGTTTTAAGCTTGTGGGTAATTTCTAATCGAGATAATTCTGATGAAGATTCAATCTTAACTGTTACCATATTGCAGATTATGACAACAGCCTACCGTTAGTTATTCAACAAATTTTGCACAAGATAAAAGTCCTGGGATGAAACTGACACTCATACAGAATCTTATTTCAGCGCGAGTTAGACACACAATAAAGCATATTGAACTGAAGTAGCAATTTCTGTAGATTTACAAAGCCTTAATAACAATATTTAGCTTCTGATATCATCATATGATATACCACGCAACTATCGCAAAATAGAAAGATCGGAGTCAACTTTAACACTAAGTACCCTGTTTCAAATACCCTGAATCAATGAGCCCACGTGTTAAAAATGTACAAAGAGTCAAGGAGAGATTGGTTATAAGGTACAGTTCAGTCTCAAAGCACGCTAACGAAACAGAGTACTAAATATAAGAGCATTAATAGTTGCATGAACAACAGAGTTGACATCACCAATATTCTCACATACGGACACAACGTGAAATATCTACACACCTGTGAATCGTGTTAACATGCCAGAACCGGTCCCCACTTGCAATATCAAAATAGCTGGAAGAGGCGAGTGGTGCTTCATGGACTTTAAAAATAAACGATCATGGAAAGGAGTGGAGAGATCAGGTGTATGTGGTAATGGGTAAGAATGAGGCCCATGAATCGACGTGCAGCGTGTGGGAAAGTGTAAAATGGGAAAAAGGTTGCGTGGCCCTCGACAGCCAAGTAAATACCCGCAGAAGCAGATACCATTATTATCATTACTATTCATACCGAGCATATAACCACGCTATCACACTTGAGATTCCATCGCAGTAGGCTTCACCAGAATAGGATGCCCAAGTGTGCTGAATGGAGTAAAAAATGCGTCGGCGCCATCGAGTTTTCTGTACAGCGCATGGTGCTGCATGAAACTTTCAGCCGCGGCCATGACACTTTTAGTCGCGGCCCATGAAACTCAGCCATGGCCCAGTGGCCTATGTTGTTGGTACCTATAGAGGTGCCAGACGTACGATTATGGCTAACTTTAACCTTGAATAAAATAAAAACTACTGAGGCTGGAGGGCTGCAATTTGGTGTGTTTGATGATTGGAGGGTGGATGATCAACATACCAAATTGCAGCCCTCTAGCCTCAGGTAGTTTTTAAGATCTGGGGGTGGACAGAAAAAGTGGGGGTGGACAGAAAAAGTGCGGACGGACAGAAAAAGCCATCCCAATAGTTTTCTTTTACAGAAAACTAAAAAGGGCACAGAGGAAGCAGGTGTGAAATACATGGCTATACTAAACAAAAATAAAATTTTTTTAAATATTCATGAATCAATAAGGGAAAAGAGAAAACGAAACGAGAGAACTTACATCTAAGACTTTGTTGGGACATGGAACAGAGGCTATGGCACAGCCCAAGGTTTCGAAGTAATTAAAGACAAATTAGAAATGAATCAATTACGCAAAATGAGGTCGGTCCCACCCCCTCCCCACCCTTATACACAACAAACATCCAGTTTTAACTTACACCACTTCATGAATAAATTCACTTTCAACCATTTAAAAATTTTAACGGCTTAATTTTTTTCATTTATCCTATTCCTTTAACAAAGGAGAACGCTGAAAACCTTACAGGAATTGGAATATAAAATTTAGGCCAAAGGCCAGGCGCTGAGACTTATGAGGTCATTTGGTGCTGAAAGAGAAATTGAGAGTAAAGAAGTTTTGAAAGACGTAACAGGAGGAAAACCACCGTTACCCTTTGGAACAACTGTTAGGAAAGGATGGAAAATAAGACGGAAGAAAGAGAATATGAATGGAGTTAGAGTAAAAGGAATGAAAGGTGTTGCAGCTAGGGGCCAAAGGCAAACTGCAAAGAACCTTATGTAATGCCTGCAGTGCGCCGCGTGAGGTGGAATGAAGGCACTACCCCGCCTACGGGGGTTGAAAACCTTATCCGTGGATGCCTTTTTCCATTCCGACGCTAAACAACTCCGCCGAACGACCCCTACCGGCCTGTTGGGCCATTTGAGAATTTTTGTATTTTTATTTTGAACAGCCAGATAAATTTCCAAAAACACCCACATTTTTCCTTTTAATCTTTATAATAATGCTGCTCTATTGGACAATGCGGTACATAAGGCTCCTGACTCAAGAATGGGCAGATTTTGTCTATACCACGCTTGTAGAGACTATTGCCTAAAATCACCAAGACTTGAGTACTTGTGTCACAAATTGGAATATGAATGTCGTTCAATACACTGCACATGATAATTTCTTTTGCTTCCAGTTGAAAGTACTATTTTTGCTTTCATGTCTACGGATGACTGGGAAATTCGTTAAAAACTAGTTAGTGCAATTGTGAAGGAACTTGGACTGTTGATCATAACATTCTCTCATCCCTTATACTTCACGCAAGTTACGGCTGTTATATGTGAAGGCACAGATAACAGCTGTAACTTGCGCAAAGTATAATGGGTGAAAAAAGGTTATGATCAACAGCCCAAATTCCTTCACAATTGCACTGACTAATTTTTAACGAATTTCCCAGTCATCCGTGAACACGAAAGAAAGCAAGAGTAGTACTTTCAACTGGGAGCAAAAGGTGGATGGCTTTCTTAAAACCATGATGCAAGTGCAATTAATGATACTAACAGCTGGAACATTATTAGACAGGGAAAGAGAAGGACGATCTGAAATGTGTTCTTTATGTGGTCTCTCATTACAGAAGAGCTCAGAAGGTTTTCAGAAAATGGCATCTGGTCGTTTTTTTCAACAAGTCCAATAGACAAGACCTGGTGAGGAAGCACTTTTTGTTATACTTCAGCATTAGCACCGGAATTCGACTGGTCAAGTTATATAACAATAACTCATCTCCATTAGTTTTCGTAACGGTCAGTCTCATGCAACAACTTTCATTTGAAAAAAAAAAAAAAAAGATGACGCCCCAAGAGCTCGCCAAAACTATCCGATGTTTAAAGAAAGTTTGCAACCCCGAGAGGAACGAAAGAAAATCAAAAGTTATCTTGTGTAAAACTGCAAAATCGAGATACGGCTAAAATATATTCTGATTTCAATTCGAAATCCAAAGTCCCATCGTACTTAAAACTTCGAGCCAATTACAGTCAAGAACAGGACGACGTTTAGCCGCTATCGAAATCCAATATAGTTATTACCATGAATAAAAATTTATTTTCACCTGTAATATACTGGAATTGCTTATTTATAAAAATGAAAAAAAGTAAGTGATATTTTTGTAAAGACCCAGAACCCTTGATACTTCAGGTTCAGAGTTACAGTTTAATGAGATTTTAGACTTCATAAAAGCTTACGAAAATGATAAGCTAAAAGCTACGGTTAGTAATAAATTTGAAATATAAATTCCAGTTAAACATGAAGGTTGATTTGAATGAAGATCCGGTAGCTTTAATGAGGGCTCGAATTTATTGGTAACAAAATATCATCCATTTATTTTCAAGCTGAAATGCTAATTACTCTGATCAAACGGCACGCTGTCTCAAGGGCAATTTATTTAAATAGTCGGCTGTAATTTTCAACCCTAATTAAGATACGAGACCGGAATTATTTCATATAATCCAAAACGACTTTTTTAAATCCGTCATGCAATTCTGATAAAACTAAGACATTTTACAAGGACAGAAACGAGTGAGAATATGACTTGAAATTAATTCATTTAAAATCGTCGAGATACAGTGAAGGCGAATAACAAATTGTACTCGAAATTCAACAGACTTATTTATTATCTCTTTAACTGCGCTCTCTGCCGTAATTTTGTCTTAAGAAACTTCTTTTGGTAAAAGTAAAAATAACTTTATGATAAAGTTGCAGAAGCTGGACGAAAACTAAAAAAATTCTTTTGTGTCGCGATGAAAATACATGCAAACTTTTTTTTTTAGGAAAATATGAATTCTTTTCTGTAATTATATATATATATGTGTGTGTATATACATATACATAGCATATATATATATATATATATATATATATATATATATATATATATATATATATATATATATATATATAATATACTTATATATAATATATATACACATATAAATAGATATATATATGTATATATATGTAGATATATAATATATATACCCATAATATATACAGTATACTGTGTGTATATATATATATATATATATATATATATATATATATATATATATATATATACAAACATTAAGCGTTTTTCTTAAATGGGGTTGCTCCCAAAAAGAGAAGATAATGATCACTAGCACTATCATACTGTTGAATCAGGGATGAGCACTTGTGCATTAAACTTCCGTAACACTAACAGCCTCATACCCTTGAAAGAAACGTTCAAACGTTCATCAGTAGACGATCGAGCACTGCTCGACTCTACAACTTAGTGTTATGACAGTGCCGAGCTCGTCCAGTCAAACCTTGCCTCCAGAGCGTGTGGTGGTTGGCAAGGCTCGTACAATAACTACCAGTATGGTGGGCACCAAGAAGAATCGAAAGAAGAAAGCTCTATATATATTATAGCATAATAATTGCTGCGTGTATATGTTTAATTTTACATTCCAAAGGCAAGGGTGTTCCCAATAGTTCTGTTAAATGTAGAACACAAGGTCTCGACCATTGATCCATAGCTTGTCAAATATTCGAGTGAACAATGACATCCTCGTCCCTTGCCTCCATTGGAAGGCTCGTGTGTCTGGCAGCGACGTCATATTACCGGCCACGGGCAGTGTCCGGCGTTTTTGCTAAACAAAAAATTTAAGTATATCTTAGATGAAGCAGACCACTGAGCTGATTAACAGCTCTCCTAGGGCTGGCCCGAAGGATTAGATTTATTTTACGTGGCTAAGAACCAACTGTTTACCCAGCAACAGGACCTACAGCTTATTGTGGAATCCGAACCACATTATGACAAGAAATGAATTTCTACCAACCAACACAGGAACTTTGCCCGTGTTTTAGCGGGCACAAGCGGTAAACTTGTTAATGGGCAAACTGCTCGCTTGTGCACCCGGGAAACGGGCCTTTATACATGCACTGCGCCACTCACCCCTTATCTTGCCAACACTTTCTGTTTCCTGGGGGTTTTAGGTCATCCTTTCCTTCTTCCTTCTAACACTCTATAATCGCATACTCCCATTCTTTACATATCACCAAACCTTCTCTCATAGTTCCTTGTTGGACGGGTTGGTCTATTTCTCGGCTAGCACTCTGCTGGGCCCATGTTCGATTCTCCAGCCGGCCAATGAAGAATTAGAATTTATTTCTGTTGATAGAAATTTGTTTTTCGCTATAATGTGGTTCGGATTCCACAATAAGCTGTAGGTCCCGTTGCTAGGTAACCAAAAATAAGTCTAATCCTTCGGGCCAGCTCTAGGAGAGCTGTTAATCAGCTCAGTGGTCTGGTTAAACTAAGGTATACTTAACCAAACTTTCTCAAAACATTAGTCCATCCTTCCACCTACATTATCTCTAATTACAACTATTTTTATGCATTTATCCCCACAAACCGTTTCAGTTTTCTTATACTAAATATACTGTACAGTCGATTACTCTCTGCCTCTACAAATTTTACTTGTTTTACTCATACTCAATATCCTCATGTCACTTAATTTGCATGCAAACATTCACTTCGTTATAACGCTTTACAGGCAACTTTAAAGCCTGTGGCATGTTTTCAGGGAGCATAAGCTGATGTTATATACAACAATATAACTTATGAAATTTTGAATACTTTCACAGAGCACCAAATCTGCATTCTTGTCGCTTTTGTCTGGAAAAAGCTAAAACACTCCTGAATCATTCTTATCAAACGAATTTCTTCTACTCGCGACGTTTTCTTATTTGATAAGTACTAGTTACTTTACTGATTCGGCATGCAACCATGGTCAGGTTGGCAACTGAAAGAGGATTTTTTCCAGACGATAACAACCGACATATTTTTGCGCTAGACAACTCTGGGCACCCACAAAGGGCTACTTCTCCATAAATTCATAATCAATAGGCACTTTCTAATATATTTTTGTCACATCACAAACTAAAACAATCATTCTTTCTTTAGGACACGAACAGGGAGTTTCACGTGAATATATGAAATATGGATTAATCTTTAAGACCTCGATCAATTGCCTCACTGTTTGGAACATAGAAGAACCTTTATCTTTTTGGTACGTGGCAAGATCAGAAACTGCTGACCTAATGCCACTGTTCTTCAGCATGAATTATGCTTAATCCAGATAACACACACACACACACATATATATATATATACATATATATATATATATATATATATATATATATATATATATATATATATATATATATATATATATATATATATATATATATATATATATATATATATATATATATATATATATATATATATATATATATATATATATATGTATATATATATATATATATATATATATATATATATATATATATATATATATATTATATATATATACATATATATATATGTATATATAAAACTGCAAGCACAATGGATTTAAAACATCATTCGCTCATATTTTATAGAATAATCTGTAATGAGACTAAAAAGTTGTCCATATGATTTCCATAAATATCAGAGGAACCTAAACCTAACGAACTGAAGAGACAGACATCTTGGATTGCCCAAAAACACGATCTTCCAAACACTGACAACCTTCCCGTAAAAAAAAAAAAACTGAAATGTACAAGGAAAGAACTTACGTATTAAACTAATGATGTGACCCAAACATGTGACCAAATTCATATAATTTCAAACAGACTGGGAGAGCGAGAGAGATACAGTGAAATGTAAAATTCTGACAAATTCAAAGTATGTTTTGGGCCTGTAAATTACATTAAAATCAGCTTGGAGAAAGAGGCAGAACGAAATCCAAACTTTCCAACATTTTTGGACATACTCAAGGTAAATGAATTATACCCACCTTTCTCTGGTGTGTGTGTGTGTGTGTGTGTGTGTGTGTGAGAGAGAGAGAGAGAGAGAGAGAGAGAGAACCAGATTCCCAGGTACATGAGACCAGAGGTTTTCAGTAATTCTGACAAAAAAGTTGGAATACTTCTGGATATAATCAAACCGAGAGAGAGAGAGAGAGAGAGAGAGAGAGAGAGAGTCAAGAGGAGAGAGAGAGAGTCCTAAAGTTGGAATACTTCTGGATATAATCCAGTCCAACCAATTACACCCAACATGTTTGAAAGGTAGAGAGCAAAATTTAATTCAAATTTTTGAATTACATCTGCTTATGATTAAGGACAGTTAATAACACCCATGGTGTTCATAGTGAGAGAGAGAGAGAGAGAGAGAGAGAGAGAGAGAGAGAGAGAGAGAGAGAGAGAGAGAGAGAGAGAGCACAGAGAGAGAGAGAGACTTTTGATGCTTATGGATGGACAATTCAAACTTTTAATATTTTCGTGAGAGAGAGAGAGAGAGAGAGAGAGAGAGAGAGAGAGAGAGAGAGAGAGAGAGCTAGCAGATTAGACCAATTCCGGTTTTAGAGAGAGAGAGAGAGAGAGAGAGAGAGAGAGAGACTTTTGAATGCTTCTGGATGGACATGCTCAAGGTCTGTCAATTATACCCACCTTGATTGAGAGAGAGAGAGAGAGAGAGAGAGAGAGAGAGAGCTTTGGATGGACAGACTTTTGAATGCTTCTGGATGGACATGCTCAAGGCCTGTCAATTACACCCACCTTGATTTAAAGAGAGAGAGAGAGAAATTCAAAGTTTTGAATAATCCTCGGTATATTAAAGGCCAGTGACCTACGCACACAATTAAGAGAGAGAAAGAGTGAAATCCAAACTTTTGAACAGTTCTGCGTTTGTTCAAAGCTAGTGAATTATACCCAACTTGGTTAACTAGAGAGAGAGAGAGAGAGAGAGAGAGAGAGAGAGAGAGAGACAACGCGCAAACACTGCCAACCATTCAGTCCTCACCTGTGCAAAGTTCAAAGGCCAGGCCTCCTTTTCTTCACCAAGTCCTTCATCAACAAATATGATTGTCGCAGCCACGGCTTCAGCCAAAGCACAAAGCACCGTGTATGAATCAAAAGCAACTGTATGAACTGGAAGGAGACACAGAAAACTGCCACAAGAAAGAAAAAAAAGATCGAGCAACTTTTGAGTTTGCGTGTTGACACCTGCATGCCCACCCATCAAGGAATAAATAAACCCTCGATTGATACGGTGTTATGTTTAGCATCAGCGACGGCTGGCAATGACCTCGACACTAGAAGCGTCCCTTTATTGCGTTTTCTTTCATTTTGCTTTCGCGCGCGATGAAATGAAAGGAGAGAAAGAGAAAGAGAAACAGAGAGCATTTAACAGTTCAATAACTTCAATAATAGAAAAGTTTTTTTTATTTTCTTATGCTGTTTTAGTTTGATGAGAGAGAGAGAGAGAGAGAGAGAGAGAGTGTGTGAAGGTCATATATCAGTAACATTGAAAAATCTGTAACTTCGTTCATTTTGATCGTGGGCGAGAGAAAGCGAGGGCGGGCGGGGAGGAGCAGGGCGAGAGGTGGAATTAAGATAAGAGAATATTCACTAATTATTTAACGACTCACTTTTTCACCCTTCGCTTTCAGGTGGAAAGTAAGACAAAGGAAAAAACAGGAATAATAAAATATATATATATATATATATATATATATATATATATATATATATATATATATATATATATATATATACACATATATACATATATATACACATATATACATATATATATATATATATATATATATATATATATATATATATAGTTTAGGCCAAAGGCCAAGCACTGGGATCTATGTGGTCATTCAGCGCTGGAAAGGAAACTGAGAGTAGGTAGGTTTGAAAGGTGTAACAGGAGGAAAACCTCGCGGTTGCTTTATGAAATAATCGTTAGTGGGCGGATAGCAAGATGGAGGAAAGAGAATATGAATGGTGGTACAGTAAAAGGAATGAAAGGGGTTGCAGCTAGGGGCCGAAGGAGCTCTTCAAAGAACCTTTAGAAGCAGGCAGTGTGCTTCACGGCTTAAATACGCAATCAAGGAGGTTTAATGACCTCTTTGCACATAATCAATACCGTTTCACCTGTTCAATACACATACATCTTTAAAATACTAAGAGAAGGCCAAGCTAATTTATCCGTATTACTCTACGGCATAATGACGATATTAAAATATAAAATATACTAGCCTATCTTGAAGGGATCTTTCTAGATAGTGACCCCCAAGGGTTTTCGGGGGTCGTTATCTAGGACTAATGTTTCTTGGGGGTCATTGTCTTTATGATATTTACAGTCTTTAGTTTATGTTTTTGCGGTAATCCCCAACGGGCTTGTACTAAACACGCCGAAAAGCTGGATACATACAGAGTTAAAACCCTTGGGGTCACTATCTACGAAAGATCCTCTTGAAGTACACTTCAGAGCCAGGTACTGCTGACAACCGAGTTAATCGTATGTAAGAACTATTTTTTCTTTTTTATGAAAATAGTCTGCTTACCTGATGCCCTCTGAAATTGTCAGTTCACTAGTTGAAGCTACAGAAAATACAGCTTTTCCTATAGTGTGCCATTGTTATCCTAAGGCTCTTGATCTTTTGATGCAGCTGTGAGGAAATACCTTCATTCAGATCAAACCTAAATCTAATCATTCATTGTTAGCTAATTATTTAGCTTCCCTCAAAACGCGACAAGCACCCGACCTTAAGTATCGTATTAGAATATTATTAGCTTACAGTTATTTTTCATCAGAAGAGAGGTGCTATAATGTAAAACTTTAACATTTACATGCAAACTAATTCAAGGGATGACGTGTTCTCACCCTAACCTTGTTCCCCGCAGGAAGATTCTCTTAACTACAACCAAACGGCACGGTAGTTTTTTTATCCCTCGAAGTACTAGTGCACCTCTCTCTCTCTCTCTCTCTCTCTCTCTCTCTCTCTCTCTCTCTCTCTCTCTCTCTCTCTCTCTCTCCCTGATTTTATATAGCGTCCAGTGGCATGGGCAACCAAATGTTTAAGCAAATGTCTACGGAAAACGAATAATGAAGCAAAAAAGTGTTAAAAACTTTTCAGTTATTGACCACAAAATCAAAAATATGATTAAAACAACTCCACTGACATGAAATTTTGATATACAAACTGTAGCTCCAAGCCCAACAGCCTCAAACCCTTCCTGGACGTCATCCAGGGTTTCCAAAAGTAAGTTAAAAAATTCCGATTCTGGATCCACTGCATTGCATCCTAATTGCACTGCAAGACTATTGTTTGAACTGCACGTTATCTTGCTTGAGTGTTATCATCCACGTTAATCAGTGCTTACTGCACTTTCATTATGTATATATTTAGGTAAAAACTGTTACAGAAACAGACCAATTACGAGGAGGTTACAGTCCACCCTGAAAACGAGACCAAGGTCACCAGTTTTTAGTTTTCTGTAAACAAAAACTATTGAGATGGCTAGTTGTCTGTCTGTCCGCTGTAAACAAAAACTATTGAGATGGCTAGTTGTCTGTCTGTCCGCACTTTTCCTGTCCGCCCTCACTTCTGAAAAACTACTTAGGCTAGAGGGCTGCAAATTGGTATGTTGATCATCTACCCTCCAATCATCAAACGTACCAAATTGCAGCCCTCTAACCCCAGTAGTTTTTATTTTATTTAAGGTTAAATTCAGCCATGATCGTGCGTTTGGCACAGCTATAGGCGCCAACAACACATGCCACCAACGGGCCGTGGTTGAAAGTCTCATGGGCCGCGGCTGAGAGTTTCATACAGCATTATACGCCGTACAGAAAACTCGATTGCGCCGAAGTTTCTTCGGCGCATTTTTTACTTCTTGTGCTCTCAAATCACTCGATTTTGCGACGTCAGCGATATCAAAACGACGACTTGTGACTTTCCAAATAAAATTTTCTAAAGGAAACGTCTTTCCTTTTCTTTTTTAAAAGCAGTCTAAAATCCCTAGTCATTGTTTGTTTTTTGGATGGTCAGTACCGCAGTCTTTGAGTTCCCGTCCTCAACTTAATGCAAAGTTCTTATTATTCGAGAGTAGTTCTTCAATGCCAATTGACAAGGTTCCTGCTTATCAGGAACATGGGATAGATAGACAGACAGATACATAGAATATAGGATTTAGGCCACATGTCAAGCGCTGGGACCTATGAGGTCATTTACCGCTGAAACGGGAAATGACAGTAAGAGGGTTCGATAGGAGTAACAGGAGGAAAACCTAACAGTTGCACTTTGAATCAACTGTTAGGACAGGGTGAAAAGACAGATGTAAGAAAGAGGATATGAACGGAGTTACAGTAAAAGGAATGAAAGAGGTTGCAGCTAGGGCCAAAGGGACGCTGATAAGACCCTCAAGTAATGCCTACAGTACACCACGCTGAAAAACGCAACTACATCGCCACATATAAAAAAGCAAAACCGTTAGGTTTTTTATAATACTTTTTTATAATACTTTCGCTACTACTCTGCTCAGTCGACCAAGCTTTGCGAACTCAGATCATCTTAAAAGTACTGCCATTTTCAATAAACGCAAGAATTCCCTGGTCCGTAGTCTGGGACACTAATCTGTTCCCCATTTTCGTTGCACACAAGAGAGCCTGATCATTCAAGAAGAATTTACCTCGTCATATGCAGAGATTTTCTACACATCGTCAATTTGCATTTTTCCATTATTTGTGTTTACTTGCTGTATCATCAGCCGTGCAGATTACCTTCTTGATTGCTTCTTCTGTGAATAAATTCAATTTAACGTGACTGGATTCTCATTTCCCATGGCGACCTTCCAATCCCTGGTTAACTTATGGTAATATCAAGGTAAGTTATCCATTTTTTTCCCTTCATTTTGTTACAGGTTGGTCTTCTCTGTTGGTCCATTAAGGCAGTAACTAAATAAAGACCCCCTTGAATTCCTCCAACGAGACCCAATTTGTAAAAATATATACACATATATATATATATGTTTTTGTGTGTTTATAGTAAATGTTGCTAACACATACAACTGCCCACAAGGCAGTGAAATTTAGAAGGCTAGGTGCAATATATTTTTCTTACAAAACCGGCAATGACAAAATTGCACCAGATCACGACCCGAACCGTCAGTTCAAGTCGACTAACTGATATCAAGCCAAACAAAATCATCCTTAGACAAAGTAAACAATAAACCAGCTGTAATTCTAAGGAAGTTTGTCAGAGAAGTTGCTTGAGAAGGCAAATGATCATGCCTAGCTACTTTGCTTTGGCGATAGTCTCATCCCCTTAGAGCCAAACCTCGGTAATCGCTGGTACCTTCTATTTTCCTTTTTCTAGAATTAGAGCCCTAATTTCCCTTCGCTGCCACTTACCTCTTGAAAAAGTTAAGTATACCTTAGTTTAACCAGACCACTGAGCTGATTAACAGCTCTCCTAGGGCTGGCTCGAAGGATTAGACTTATTTAACGTGGCTAAGAACCAATTGGTTACTTAGCAACGGGACCTACAGCTTATTGTGGAATCCGAACCACATTATAGCGAGAAATGAGTTTCTATCACCAGAAATAAATTCCTCTAACTCTTCGTTAGCCAGGCGGAGAGGCGAACTCGGGCCCAGCGAGTTTCCAGGACACAACTCTACCGACTCGCCCAACGAAGAGCTTAGGCTACTTACCTCTTGGTTTACTATACCGGTAATTTAGTTATTGGGAAGAAATACGCTGTTCATGGATTAAACAGGCAGTCATGTGCAGACATCATGCACCCCCGTTTACGTAACTCTCTCCTTTTCAAATAATATAAAAAAAAAAATCAGTAAATGTCATCAATAAATGCCCCCTGTGCGAGGATATTGCCAGTGCCTTCAAAAAAGAATGGTTGAATAAAAACAAAAATCGAAACTTATACCAAATTACCATCAAGCAAAGGTGTCTTGTTATAGGATGAAGAACAGAGAGAGAGAGAGAGAGAGAGAGAGAGAGAGAGAGAGAGAGAGAGAGAGAGAGAGTTAAAACCATTCAACAACCGCCTAATCTCCCCACTGACAAGCATATTTTCATGCTAATTCTAACCCACAGTTTGTGATACATCCATTTTCTCCCTGGTATCAATACAGTTTTCCAGTTAACATACAAAAGCCAAACATCAAAAATTCACCTATGCTAATTCAGGATATTCCAAAGTAAAAGAAAATTAAAATGTTTTATTTTGACATTCGATTTTCAATGGACTGCGGAGACAAGGAAACAAAAATGCCGAGTGTACATCTGGCCAATTATGAGAGACAAAAACTACTCAATTAACAAATGAGAGAGAGAGAGAGAGAGAGAGAGAGAGAGAGAGAGAGAGAGAGAGAGAGAGAGAGAGAGAGACGAACACACTTGAGATACATGAAATACGGATACATATCACTACATCCGGGATTGACGTCTGGTATAAAAAAACGTTGTAATTAAGATGACCTTGTCAGAGACCTTTGAGAGGTGCAGTTAATAATGACAGTTATTGCACACTTTTAATAATAATAATAATAATAATAATAATAATAATAATAATAATAATAATAATAATAATACTCAGTTATACTGATCTGGACATGAGGATTAACTGTACCCGGTTCAAAGCATTGGCTACAGAACAGGTTGAGGTTACCTGTTTGGTATTTACAAAGATCTTGAGAATTAGTGTTCTTTATACATTGGTATTTACCTTCAAGTCAACCTTAGATGTGGTATGGTCTATTGTGAAGAATTTGACTGCGATCATACAAAAAGTTAGAAATTAGACCTCTAGCATATCATACTGATACCATAAAATCTAATTCGCCATCAAATGGAGTTTTTCTCCCCCTCTCCCATACCTATTATTTGGTGTAACCAGTTGGTTCTTAGCCACGTAAAATAAGTGTAACTCGGGCCAGAGTTAATCAGCTCAGTGGCCTAAAAACTTTTTGGTGTAAAAAGGACGCATTGCAATACTCTTCCCGCTGACCGATACGTGCACATTTTTTCACACAGTTATTGCTTGCATATTAAATCAAATTGTTAGATAACTTCAAATTCCAGTTTCTTATGGTACGCATTATGGGTTACTTTTTTATCAAAATTCCCGTAAGAATACACACAATGGTTTTCTCTGATACTGTATATAAGCGATCAATACGATTCTTACATTCATAGGCTAATTATGATAAATGGTTCGTTTACTCATCAATTACACTTAATATCGCCTCCCCACAATAATGAAAAACATTGGGAATGTAGACTTTGAGGAGGGGTAAATGGATAATGAAACATTTTGCAAAAGAGCTGCAAGTAGGATCTACAGGGCTCGCATGGAAAATTTACAAGAAAGGCCAAGGCTTTATATGCATAACAAACCAACCTACCTAACCTAACTCAGACAATACATCTTACAATATTGGGGGGGCCAGTGGGAGACTTAGAGTTTTTGGGTAGGAAAACACCAACAGCAATGGATTAATATATTCAGAGCAAATAAGAAGCAGCTACAAAATGTGTTTTAATGTATGTAACGCTAAACGATCCAAAGAGAAAAAATCATGAGTAAAAATCTGGAAAATGTTTTAGTAATTAGGCTACAAGAGTAAATCCTAACCTGCCTTAAAGGTGGCGTCTAACTTTAATTGCCACAACACGGTTAAGTTCTTGGCGTTACTAAAATGAGCCGTGTTTGGATCCCTGTGTTTGACCAGTCATGTTGTCAGAGCTGTTGAGAACACGAAGCCCTAATGTGTACTTCAGTCCATCATGTACTACACATGGCAAACAGGCATCAAAGAAGGCCCATAAATAAGTAATATATCTAGGCCCGAGATATTTTCTTGTAATTATGAACATGTGAACATTACTTACAGAAAACAATCTATATATTCGAATGATATTGCGCTTGCATAATGGCCAGAATAATAAAACATTTACAGAAAAACCATATTGCAGGCATATGCCTAGACTAGTCTAATCCTAACTTCTTTGCTTGCTCTGACTAGCCTAAAAAGGCTACCACCTGATGAAACCAAAACTGTGCCATATATCGTTACCTAACATTACGACAGGTAACGTTGCTTTCAACTGTTCTGCTTATATAATTCTACTTTAAATAAAATTTTGACGAAGACACTTCAATTTACAAGATCTTCGAATTGTACGATCGACAGTTAGTTTGTTGTGCTAACAGTGCTCCAGAAAGTATGACATGTTTTTCACATTCACTGAACCAACATGTTGCAGTATATGCTGTTGGAACAACCAGTATAACATCAACTTCAACGTAACCTTTGGGGTCACTTCGTACTTGGTATGGGGGATTCGCCTCCTTTGACGCCTTTTATCTTTGGCTAAACAATGTGGTAGTGATAATACGCCGAGGTACGGACTAACCTAACCTAACCTCACCTGATATGAGGATTTTGTTCCCTTGGAAAGCTTTATAATTCATGTTATTAATAATTACTTGCAACGACTTTCATACTAACGAAAACATTCTGGAAATTAATTGAAATACAAAATATTCAAACTATAAAATAACAATACCTAATTAAAAGTAGCTTGCACCATTTTTAAAGCAGCAAGACGCATGTGCTGCTGCGCATTGTTTTGGAAGAACTTCCAGCTAGGCTACAGAAAATAGCTCACCACTTCAAGTGGAAACACACAAAGCATTACACACCTGAAGCCCAAAATTACGAATTAGTTTCCAACTAACCTTTGCTTGGAGGCTCTTCTTCCCGAACGTAACCTTAGGCCTACTTAACCGCAAACTTCTATGACTTCTTGTAGCCAAGGTTCTAAAAGGCCCGGACCAGTATGGGTTAACCATGTGTTTGTAAAGAAAGGCAGGCACGTCGTGGATGTCTTATTGCAAAGCATAAAATCAATACGTATGCATCAAATCAGGTAACAACTGTTACACCTTTGAACGCCAAAATAATTACAAGTTAACACTCAACACTTGCATAACAGAGTCTTCGCTGTGGCACCAGCAGAATTTCGGTCATGTCGTACTTGATAGTGAGCTCAACTACGTTCCCGTGAAGTTTCGTCATTTCATGTCTCAGTAAGATCGACTGAAATCACGTTTAGCCACGACATACTTCACTAAAAATTGTACAATGGATCTACTGTACATTCTTCGGCAGCTTGAAACTAGTACAAAATGATTAATAACTGAAAAGTACGGCACTTTCGTTCTCTAGCTTCTCGTCACTGGTAGAGAAACTAGACTAAAAGATAGGTTAACATTGTTACAATGGGTTTTATTTAACTGTAGTAGATGCCACTAAACTTTTCCGCCTTATTCGTGAATGGTGGGGCGAGAATTCAAATCACAGGAAATATATATATATATATATATATATATATATATATATATATATATATATATATATATATATATATATATATTTAATAGCCTCGTTTTCTCGACCAGTTTACGGTACCTGTATTCCAGAGGCATCTCCCTGCGGGTAAAAATAGCAGTGAACCTTGCAAATGCAACCCTTGGAGTCTTGGTTAGCAGAAAAATAAATTTCAAGTTGAACAAATCACAAAAATTAAGTTTTTAATGGCACAAATTCGAGCGGAAAATGTCTCTTAAACTTAAGTTTCCATGATTCGTTGCTGTACCGGTTTTCAGTTTCTTTCTAATTTAATTTTTCAAGATCATTCTTCCTTTTTTATGCCTTAATCTTCCTGAAAACTCGCGTTTAATACTGTTGAAATTTCATAGGTTTACAATAATACGGTCTTTATCTTCAGAGTTTACTTCTTAAAGCATGGAATCCATGTAGCAGAGCTCTTATTGCTAGTCAGATTGTATAGTTTGCTGTCCAAGTTGCTTTTGAATAAGTTCATCTCTAGATTCGTCTTGAATATCTCCAACTTTTAGCAATTTGCTTCGGCAGCGCGCTTAATAAGCTGTATGTCTAGATTCAGCCACGCTCAAACATTCTGATGCCGTTTTGCACGGCCACCAGGAGGACTCAAACAATTCGGTGTCCCGAAATATTTCGGGACTGAACCGCTATGCAGGTCAAAACCTATTTTGCATTCTAGTCTTGCTTTAATTGGTACCACACATTTAAATTCTCCTCTGCGTCCCCGTCGGTGATATCGCACAAAATAATTGCAGAGGTAAGCTGTACGAATGCGAAGAAATATTAATTAAATATTAAGGGATAAGAAGAAATATTTTAATAAAATAGTTTTGAATACATATATTTAAAGTGTATAAGAAAATTTTTATTGAATATTATGTTAAAACCCGTGTATTTACATATATTTAGAAAACTGATGTAAAGCAACCTGTTAATGACATTTCAAACAAAGTTGGATACCGCGATCCTAAGGGTACTCTCGAGTCTCATGCAATGAACCTCCGGAATTCGTGACTGCCTTCCGTTCGCTGTGATTCTGGATTTCTTTAACGAACCTATACCTATACACGAGGCAGTTGTCGTTACCCAAGAGAGAAGTCCATTATATCACCAAGAAAAATTACGCAATTGGAAACACCGTTTTAACGCAATGAAATAAAGAGAGAGAGATGCACCAAAATTTGAGTTAACTTCATTCTTCACAACCCGTGAAGCCTTCATTGACTGTGGTCTCTGTCATACAGCCTACAATGAAGAATTTTTAGTCCAGATCATTTGCCTTGATCAGGCATTTAATTTTTTTTTTTGTTTTTTTTTTAGTTTTCTCTACAAACTTATTTCCGAATTTTTTCAAGTGATTAGGCTATTCTTCGAGTTCCTGATTAATGGTTTGGTCTCTAATGCTGCTACTTCCGTTGCTACTAATACTACTAACACTGCCAATAGTTAATAATCCGTGGCTACACTCTTCCGCCAAAAGTTTAATCAACGTAAAATTCTGAGACGGAAGTCGAGACCGTGTCGTCAAGGCCGACCCTTTCCCTTAATCAAAGAGGAATCGAAAGGTTTCCGAGATGCCCTTTTAACCAAAAGTTTTTCCTGAATCAAGCCCCCAACCACCCGTCCCCCCTCTTCCTTAGGCACCTTTAGTCAACGGCCGAAGGGGGGGAAAGGAAGAAAATTGAACTTTCTTTTTCAGGGAGCCAAGTCTAGGATACTTTCCTTTGATGGACAGGAAAGTCTCAAGTTTCACTCTCTCAATTAGGTCTACAGTGTCTCCAGTGAATGTCTCAAATTTTTAACGTCTCAGTAGCGTTTGTTGCGGAAGAGTTGGTAGTGGTAGAGTTATGGCAATGACTTTTTATATTTGTATTAGCAATAGTTGCAATAGTAGTGGTGATCGATGCATCAGAAGCTGAAGTATACAAATTAGTTTTTGAGTAACTGCAGCGTCTAGTAATACTATAGGAATAAACTATTTCAAATTTTATTAGCTATATTAGTTCTATCATTAGTAAGTCAACAGTAGTGGCAATAGTACTGTAGTAGCATAGCCAATATTGATAGTTGCAGCATTAGGACCGGGGTTAATAGCATTTGCAGTAAAAGAAGTGGAATAATTAGCGGTAGCCGCAGTGCTGCATTAACATTAACAAACAATTCAGCGACTCGATCAGCACAACAACTATTCTTAGCAGCAGCAGACCTGCTAACTAACGCACCAGCAGCAACAGCACTAGTAGGAACAGCAGGAGCGTTAGTAGTGCCGATGTCTGACCTGACAACAAATAAATAAAAGGAAAAACAAATCAGAGGAGACACGTCGAAAAGGTTTCCTTTTTAAGAGTGAAAAGTAATCAAATGTGATGCCATTCTAGCTACCTTCCTTTTAAATGGGAACGAGGAAGATACTGAAAAGACGACCCTCGTTTCTTTTGAAATCACTCGGTTTATTTTCTGCTTCTCTCTCTCTCTCTCTCTTAATGTATAAAGTCAGGGTCGTTCCGGGATGGATGAACGGAGTACGTACACACCGGGGTTTCCAGCGCCACAGAGACGGGAGTGTTTTTCTGAAAGGGAGGCGGCTTATCATCCGAGTTGATTCAAATGATATACTATACCGTAGTTGGTGGCGGTATTTCCTTTGCAATGGGACCTGCTTGTTTGTGTTTGGCATACATTTATAATCCCTCGTCAGTTGAAAAGCTCCTTAGCTGCTTGACAGTTTCCTGAGTAGTGTCAAAAGGAAAAGACTCATACTGCCTCTGTATACACACACGCAAGTATGTGTGTATATATATATATATATATATATATATATATATATATATATATATATATATATATATATATATATATATATATATATATATATATATATATATATATAGTATGTGTATGTCTATCTATCTGTTATTTATGATGAAGCTCCGCACGTAATCAGATAACAGAAAAAGCAATATCAAAGAGCGATAGATCATAAAATTACGCAATTAAAAGTGCTTCTTTAAAAGCTGCACTGCGTGCATATTCAGTCAACTCATTGTCCAGTGAATCAAAGTGGCGTGTGCTTGCTAACACTATCTTTATAGCGAGCGTCTGTTGCTTTAGGTCATTACATTATAAAACCTCCTAATTATATATTATATATATAATATATATATATATATATATATATATATATATATATATATATATATATATATATTTAGTACCAATATCCCCACAGTAGTAGCTTACCAGATATCCTCGCCAAGTGAACTTTCGAAAGAGAGTTTTTCCATACTATGCCTATGCGCATTTTCCCCACACATTCAGTCTGGATGGCTTTGGTGCACTGCACTTGAGATTAGTCCACCATCCCTTCCCTTAGTGGTTTCTAAGGTTGAAATTATTATCTGATGGATCTGTTTCATTCAAAGCAGTACCGATTTTAAGATATCCTCTAACCCCACTTTCTGCATGTCATCAGTACAGTTTGGTAGTAGTCGTAAGAAACAACGGAGGATCGAAGGACATTAGAATTGCCAGTCACCTTACGGCACGCCCACTGCCGAAGGGGTGTCTTCTGTGATTGGTAATAGACAGTTACGGCCTCCCCTTACATGCTCCATCAAGACAAAATTCAAAAATTGATACCACCATACTTACAATCACTTACATATTATACTCTTACTGTGCTGATCATCTTCCATACTTCAGTTGATTATAAACAGTCATTTCATTAGCATTTTGCGCCATTCAACATTAGCAAGTTTGACTAATAGCACTTAGCTAGTTGTTGAGAACCAAAAAATTCTGCAATATATTCTCCCAGCGCAATAGTTAGACTGATCCTTGATCCAAACGTAGGAAGCTGCAGAAAAGCGATGGACGTGTGTCCCTTTCTCAGCCTTGCTCCGAAAAGTCAGAGAGTAACTGGAAATATTTAGTGTTTCTTTCCTCAGTGCACATTTCTCTCTAACTCCCTTAAGTGATATAACTGAATTCAAACTCTCCAGTAATTTTAAAAGAATAGATGAATTTTTATTGAAGAAAATGTACATTTTATCAACGAATAGTTCAGAGGCAGGTGAGGAAAAAACTACCACAATAGACTATTTTCATCGGCGCTGATGAAGATATAAATGACTGTCTGATCCGGCTTGAAGTCAGTTGTATACTGTGGTTATTATTGATCAACTTGACTTGGAATTGTAAGTCAGTATCTAATTCATTTGGAACTCAAAGGCGTAACCATGACGTGGTAATGCGTTGGAGTCTGTTGAGACGAAGTTATTTCTGAAACCTCAGTTTGACTAGGTCAAGCTGGCCTACCCTCTTCTTCAATAGCAATGCATTAATTCTTTCAGGAGATACAAATACCAGCTGTCCATTTCGACAAGTCCTTCTCAAGAATTTCTTTATAGCTGAGGTCCCGGAATTTCTTCATTTTCCCTAGGCCTAACAGGCTCTCGCCGTTCCAGTAAGAGACTGCTGCTTGGGAATTGTGCCGTAAGTAGTCATTTTGGTCCCAAGTCCCAGGCCAGATGATCATGAAAGCCTAACCGCCCTCCCCCCATCACCCCACACCAACTATGCTTTGTAGGTAAATCAAATTTTCCACAGAAGTGACAACAA
This sequence comes from Macrobrachium rosenbergii, assembly GCF_040412425.1. Classification (NCBI taxonomy): domain Eukaryota; kingdom Metazoa; phylum Arthropoda; class Malacostraca; order Decapoda; family Palaemonidae; genus Macrobrachium; species Macrobrachium rosenbergii. The sequence continues at coordinate 18,670,113 of NC_089744.1, forward strand.
AGTATATCTAGGCCAACAGAAGCATGGTAATACAATAAATAAAAAAAAATAGAGGCTCATTTTATTTACAGTCTCAAAACTCTTAACATAACAATCGAGAAACTTAGCATTTTTATTGGCAAAACGATTAATATCCAAAGCCGTTCTTTCTTGATTTCACTGATGCAATGTTATTTGTTTTGTTAAAATCTGTGTTTTGAGCTCTATCACTTAAGATGGACTGTAACGCCAAGCCAGTTAGTTGCTTTTGACCCACTGAAATACAACCATAGTTCAAAATTACTTTGAAAATGACATTCCTGACTTTGCTGCAATCACTGAAGCTATTAATAGAAGAACCACGCTGCGCAAACGGCAGGACAGCATGAGACAATTCTTTAACATCAGAGAGGAAATTAAATGTAAAAAGAACATTAGGAACAGACTAAAACAACGAATAACCATAACCTAAATCAACGGGGAAAGAAAACACTTGAGATTAAAGTGATGGAGAGATTTTCAGAAAATCTTTGGGAAAATTCATCTGCCTTCTTCCGATTTTCCAACTCCTGAGGTTATGAGCCTTGGTGCGCCTCTTCGGTAGGCTTCATTCCTGGAAACGACTGCCAGCGTCTGCGGGAAACTGTGTCGATCACTGCAAAAAAATTCAGTTGCTCGAAAACACTGCTCAGGGTCACTGAACCCCTTCTCTTTAGACTGATTCTTCAATGTGTCTTTTAATCTTCAATCTCTCGAATCCTTCTATTTGCAAACTAGTCTGAACACACTCACTCAGCAGTTGTTTCTGAGGTTTCAGTTACTGGTTCTCTAGGCCTCTCTCTCTCTCTCTCTCTCTCTCTCTCTCTCTCTCTCTCTCTCTCTCTCTCTCTCTCTCTCTCTCTCTCTCAGGTTAGTAATGCCAAGGTTATGTGCAGAATGCATCTGACTTCTCCGGATGGTGCATTGCCAACACATCCTTTAATCCTTTCTTGTGATTTCGTTTTAGTGCAATTCTCCTTTATCGAAGAAGCTTTGTTTTTTTCTTTATTTTGTGAATTTACTGATGTCGCATCGCCTACGACATATTTATTTGTCAAAGCATTCTGAAGTGCTAATATCTCTCCTTCTCTCTCCTAGCGACTGAAAGACATTTACATATTTTCCTTTCAGCCTAAGTGCTTTTTTTTATTCATCTACTATTTGAAAGCGTATTAGTAAATATTTTTCCGTTTGACTGACAGCCCTGTTGCCATCTCTATCTTGGAGTTTAACAAGATCCAGAATTTCGGGGTGAGGTTATCAAGTCAGTGAACTTGGAAGGATATTATGACTTCTCTGTCAGTAAAAGTGGATTTATTTACGGGTCTATGTATGTAGACATATTGATAAAAATACAATTCAATTTGCCTTTCAAGCAACAGAAATGATACAACAGACGACGAGAGAATTCAGAAGTGAATTGTGTAGTGGGAATGGATTGAGAAGAAAAAAAAACATTAGAATTACAAAGAGAATCGGTAGATGAAGATAACACCCAACATCAGAATATTAAGTGTACCGCAAAGAATACACTTGTCATGTCATAGAAATCAGCGCTATTATCTTCTGAATAACAGGACAAAACCAGGGGGATGCGGGATCTAAAAATAGTCTGGAAAGCAGTTTATCGTAGTGTTCATACAACCCCGGATAATCGGGAAGAGCATTGGACAGCATCTATTTCTGGTAATATACTGTCATATCAATGGCCAAAAGATGAGATGTAGGAAATTTTTTTTTTTTTTTTATTATAAAACCGCTTCTCTAAAGGTTCAAAGAGTCTTCACAGTATTAGAATTATAGGTCTAGCAATAGCAGATGAAGGGTAATTCTGAAGTCACCAGAATTAGCAGTTCAGCATCAGCAGAAAGATTGGTGGTTTTACACCAATAATAATGGAAATAACAGACTAAACAGGCCTCAGCACTTGCATTTGTCACATACAATCTACTTAAGCATTTCAGACACTGAAGCCATTGACTGTATCACCTCGTATATAGCTTAAATTATAGGAAAAGGAGTTACAAAAAATTACAGGTAAAATTTGAACCAAAGGAAAGCATACCCAAAAATGGTTGTCAATTCAGATTAGCAGGGCAACAGTCGCTGGCCCATACACTTACCTCTTCCAGGAAAAAGCCAAATTTACAATCGCAATGGAACATTTCGCAACAGAAACGTCAAGAACGCCAAAGTCCCGACGTATATCGCGCCATTTACATTCATCTCACATGCCTATTTGCATACCAGGGACATAAGGCCCTTACTTTCTCATGTGCTTTTCTAACGTTTCGGGGATAGAGTATTCGAAAACCAACATTATTGAATCATGTCGCGCAAAGGCCGATGTATCAGTTTAATGGGAGACATATGTCTTATTACAGCATCCCAATAGAACATTAAGAGTGTACCTTAGTTTAACCAGTCCACTGAGCTGATTAACAGCTCTCCTAGGGCTGGCCCGAAGGATTAGACTTACTTTACGTGGCTAAAAAGTTAAGTATACCTTAGTTTAACCAGACCACTGAGCTGATTAACAGCTCTCCTAGGGCTGGCCCGAAGGATTAGACTCATTTTACGTGGCTAAAAACCATCTGGTTACCTAGCAACGGGACCTACAGCTTATTGTGGAATCCGAACCACATTGAACCGAGAAATGAATTTCTATCACCAGAAATAAATTCCTCTAATTTTTCATTAGCCGGTCGGAGACTCGTACGCAGGCCCAGCAGAGTGCTAGCCAAGAACTATACCGACCCGTCCAACGAACAACTACAGTATATATACAGTACTGCTTTATTCAAATATCTTTCTACAAAAATAAATCCTATTCGACTGGCATAAAAAGAAAAGAGATATAAAAATTGAAGCCGACACGTGCTGGATTCCCCACCCTCATCCATCAAAAGCTCTCTCTCTCTCTCTCTCTCTCTCTCTCTCTCTCTCTCTCTCTGTAACTGCTATATCTGGATGGCACTTTCGTTAACTGGAATTCGGAAAAACAAACATTTTTGTATTTGTATAGCGTTAACTATGACACTAGAATCGTTTTTTGTTTGGTCAGATTGAAGTCGGAATATTTTTCAAAACGCTCTCGTTCCTTCAACCTCTCGCCTCTCAGGCTCAAAGTGCTTGCTTTTTTATTGAATGTGTGGATATATATACACCCACTAAAGAACTGGCATACGCATGCACACGTACAAAATATACACACACACACACACACACACACACACATATATATATATATATATATATATATATATATATATATATATATATATATGATTATATGTATGTATATATATAGTATATATATATATATATATATATATATATATATATATATATATATATATATATATATATATATATATGTGTGTGTGTGTGTGTGTGTGTGTGTGTGTAGAGTGTAGAGGAGAGATAGAGAGCCAGAGAGAGGGAGAAAGGTACATATATATACTGTATATAGGGATATATATATATATATATATATATATATATATATATATATATATATATATATATATATATATATATATATATATATATATGGGTATATATACATATATGAAATTTTATCACACAGTGATTTATATACATTCATGAAGCTACAAATGTCGCTTAATATCTCTTGATGGCTCGGTGGGTGGACCGTCGACTGGAGTCGCTGGAAAGTAACTGCGTCGAGGGATCGAGACCCTGCAGTACCGATCCATTTATCACTAATAAATTCCCCTTCGGTGATAATTCCCCATCGGGGATATTCTGGAGGTAGTGTGAATTTGATATTAAGCGGCATTTGTGGCTTCATGAATATATATACATATACAGTATATATACATAGATATATATATATATAGGTATAAATATGTATGCATATATATACATAGGTGCGATTGTGTGTATATAGCAGTCTAAAACGCAATAAACACTTCATCACAGCTACAGTGTTGAGGATAGGTCTCTTCCAGCCCTAGTAAAAATATCTGAATTCGACGAAAATATCTATGTATGGTCGGGTGGTTAACGTTAATTTTATTCTGATGAATCGGGTAAAGGTTTGAATCCTGCCATGGGCGTCATAGATTCTTCATTTGTCTCCATTTGCACCTTAGGCTTTCCAGTGAAAGCGTACCCAAAAATTTTGTAGAAATCGAGAAGAGGCCATTGTGGCTATCATGCACAAATATATAAATATAGATAATATATATATATATATATATATATATATATATATATATATATATATATATATATATATATATATATATATATATATATATATATATATATATATATATATATATATATATATATATATATATATATATATATATATATATATATATATATATATATATATATATATATATATATATATATGTATATATGTGTGTGAGTGCGGGTGTGAGTGCTTGTGTGTGCGTGCATAGACATCGTGGCTGAGTGGTACAGCTTTCAGCTTATGCTTGTTAATGGGTGTCGGCGTCTGCTGATGTCAGGATAGAGACGTTTGGTGAAAGAAGAGAAAGCGTGCTTATGGTTCTTTCCCGTGCATAAAAATCGACTCAGACGTGTATCTTGAAAATCCATTACCGAAGAAGTGAATAAACAACAATGACTTCTGGAACCTCGCTCAGCCTAGGGAAAAAGTTGTTAAGCAGAAAATGCTTTATATGTATATGTATATATGTATATATATATATATATATATATATATATATATATATATATATATATATATATGTGTGTGTGTGTGTGTGTATACTGTGTGTATATATATACATATATGTATATATATATATATATATATATATATATATATATATATATATATATATATATATATATATATATATATATATATATAATGTCACAATGACACATTAATGGCTTAGAAATAAAGTCGATACCAGTCAAGGCCTACACCCAGTGTATTATTTCTTCACCTGCAGTTAATTGATGTATCCAATATATATAGATATATATGTACACACACATACATATATATATACATATGTAGATATATATATATATATATATATATATATATATATATATATATATATATATATATATATATATATATATATACCCCTCTCGACATCTGACTCAGGTAGCACTCCCCAGAAACACAACACCCGAAAACATCCCATTTTATGCAGCACGGAAACCCATTTCCCAAAGACGGAAGTCTGAAATGAGTCATGAATATGCATGGCGAATTTCCGGGTGTCTTCAGTTTAACTTGTTTTGCATAAAATCAGTACGTTTTTTTTTTTCGTGGCGGGGGTGAGGGGGAGGGGAAGGGGAAGGGGAATAGGTCATGTTTGGGGGGTCCGGGAGTGACTCCGAATCGATTTACCGCAGATGGCTTCGTTTCGTTCGAGGATTTGCTGTGAGGGATTTTTGGCGCGAGATTTTTGGCGGCAGAGTACGAAACAATTTCTTCTTCTTCTTTTACTGAAGATTATGACTCAAGATTTTAACATGCTGTTCGTTTGTCTTCGTTGACCCAACGGCAAAATAACAATCTGTCGGCCGTGTAATCTAAAGCAGATTAGTCCAGAGAAAATACTTTTTACCTGGGGACGGAAAAAAACGTGTTCAGGATTCCATTTACGATGACCTTTAAAAATGCAATGTGGTCACTTAATGTTTTGAACTATAATGAGACTCTAGATTATAAAATGCCGGAAAAGGGATTCTTTCGGAGCCTTTTAGGAAAGATTTTCCTTCAATTCCAACCCTGGTATATGATAGCAAGAAGGATACTAATTTTAGCCACGAAGTGCAATAATTGACAAACGCCTTCTCTCTAGATTTTACCTAAAATGCTGATTTTCGGCAATGGTGAGCTAAATCTATAGTCTGCAAGCTTCTAGATCAGCAAGCTAGTCCAAGCTGCCACACTTCACTCTACGCATGGCTGCCAAGCTAAATAACAGCAAAAAAGACACTCAAAGCTTTAAACAAAATCTTCGTGTTCTTATCGCAAAACAGAACTCTTGGTCGTCCCCCTTCATTTTTATTCCCTCTGCTTGTTCTTATGAAATTCCTTACTTTCCTTTGGTTATTTACTGAAAATTTTGAAAAATGATGGAGAAATATTATCGGTGTAACCCCAGAGTACTGGCAGTGACATAAGACCCACTTCTGTGTAATATCTTGTTCACTCCAGATCTGACCATGTAGATTGTTTGCAATTGATCAAAGGAAAGGCCTCAGAATTCTATTTCAGTCATAAATTAGTTGGTTTTTATTTACAATACCTTATCAAACCATTGCAATATGTATCTCAATTAGGTCAGAGTATTAGCTAGAGAACTAACATTTCGGAGTATTTTTGCATGAAATGTGGTAAAAAAATGTTGCTCTGAACACGGCCGACGTATAATGAGTTCATTAGCCAATCGCCGCAAATAGAGCGTCAGATTTCCTATGTAAACTATATACTGGAAGGGCCAACGACGTGTTACTGGTGTTTATATACAAAACATTTAATACACCGTTATATATATATATATATATATATATATATATATATATATATATATATATATATATATATATATATATATATATGTTTATACACACACACACACACATATATATATATATATATATATATATATATATATATATATATATATATATATATATATATATATATATATATATATATATATATATATATATATATATATAGCGTGTGTGAGTGTGTTTAAGCCAGGCAGACGGACAAACAAATAAACAGAGAGAGACAGAGAGAGAGAGAGAGAGAGACAGAGATAGAGATAGAGTGTGTGTGCTCGGTGTCTCCACAAATTCATGGCAGCGTTCCTTGCCTCATTAAAGGGAAAGAGACAATTAACCCTGCCATTCCATCGACGTCCCAAAAAATCGTAATAAGCTTTATAGTGATACAGCTTTTAAGAAGAGAGAGAGAGAGAGAGAGAGAGAGAGAGAGAGAGAGAGAGAGAGAGAGAGAGAGAGACTCATAATTATGCACTGGATTATCCATTTGAAGTTCCGGGTACGTCCTATTGGGTTAATACTATTATTTTCGGGGGAGGGAAAGGGGGACGACGGACAGGAGACTGGGAATGGCAAATTAGTCATAATTATAAGACTTCAGCCATATGGATGTATTTATTTCTCCTCATCGGTAAAATCCATAAGGATGTGGTTTTTATCGAGAAACTATTTCTGTATAACTATGGCACAAACAGGATTGCACGCGTCCCTACAGAAACAAGCACACGCACGCAACACGCAGACAAACACTTACATATATATATATATATATATATATATATATATATATATATATATATATATATATATATATATATATATATATATGT